>NW_026906962.1:520000-820000 GCF_033978795.1 Nerophis ophidion | reverse complement strand
ATACATGTTTAGTGTATGAATATTAAATACATTTTTAATGTATGAATATTAAATACATGTTTAGTGTATAAATATTAAATACATGTTTTGTATGAATATTAAATACACGTTTAGTGTATGAATATTAAATACATGTTTAGTTTATGAATATTAAATACATGTTTAGTGGATGTATAATAAATACATATTTAGTGTATTAATATTAAATACATGTTTAGTGTATAAATATTAAATACATGTTTAGTATATTATTATTAAATACATGTTTAGTGTATAAATAATAACTACATGTTTAGTGTATGAATATTAAATACATGTTTAGTGTATAAATGTTAAATACATGTTTAGTTTATGAATATTAAATACATGTTTAGTGTATAAATATTAAATACATGTTTAGTGTATTAATATTAAATACATGTTTAGTGTATGAATATTAAATATATTTTTAATGTATGAATATTAAATACATGTTTAGTGTATAAATATTAAATACATGTTTCGTGAATAAATATTAAATACATGTTAAGTGTATGAATATTAAATACATATTTAGTGTATGAATATTAAATACATGATTAGTGTATTAATATTAAATACATGATTAGTGTATAACTATTAAATACATGTTCAGTGTTTAAATATTAAATACATGTTTAGTGTAATAATATTAAATATATGTGTAGTTTATTAAAATTAAATACATGTTTTTGTATTAATATTAAATACATGTTTAGTGTATAAATATTAAATACATGTTTAGTGTATGAATATTCAATACATGTTTACTGTATAAATATTAAATACATGTTTAGTGTATTAATATTAAATATATGTTTAGTTTATTAAACGTAAATACATGTTTTGTATTAATATTAAATACATGTTTAGTGTATGAATATTAAATACACGTTTAGTGTATGAATATTAAATGCATGTTTAGTTTATGAATATCAAATACATGTTTAGTGGATATATAATAAATACATATTTAGTGTATTAATATTAAATACATGTTTAGTGTATGAATATTAAATACATGTTTAGTGTATTAATATTAAATGCATGTTTAGTGTATAAATAATAACTACATGTTTAGTGTATGAATATTAAATACATGTTTAGTGTATAAATATTAAATACATGTTTAGTGTATGAATATTAAATACATGTTTAGTGTATAAATATTAAATACATGTTTAGTGTATGAATATTAAATACATGTTTAATGTATGAATATTAAATACATGTTTCGTGTACGCATATTAAATACATGTTTAGTGTATGAATATTAAATACATGTTTAATGTATGAATATTAAATACATGTTTAGTGTATGAATATTAAATACATTTTTAATGTATGAATATTAAATACATATTTAGTGTATAAATATTAAATACATGTTAAGTGTATAAATATTAAATACATATTTAGTGTATAAATATTAAATACATGATTAGTGTATTAATATTAAATACACGATTAGTGTATAAATATTAAATACATGTTTAGTGTATTAATATTAAATACATGTTTAGTGTATGAATATTAAATACATGTTTAGTGTATAAATATTAAATACATGTTTAGTGTATAAATATTAAATACATGTTTAGTGTATTAATATTAAAAATAGGTTTAGTTTATTAAAATTAAATACATGTTATTGTATTAATATTAAATACATGTTTAGTGTATTAATATTAAATAAATGTTTAGTGTATAAATATTAAATACATGTTTAGTGTATGAATATTAAAGACATGTTTAGTGTATTAATATTAAATATGTTTAGTTTATTAAAATTAAATACAAGTTTTTGTATTAATATTAAATACATGTTTAGTGTATAAATATTAAATACATGTTTCGTGTATCAATATTAAATATATGTTTAGTGTATAAATACAAGAGTATGAGAAACCAAACTTATGTAAAAAAAAATAAAAGAAACAAAAAAAAGGAAAAAGAGAGAGAGAGAGACGGAGAGGACCGGACTTATTAAGAGGGAACGTGCGCCCTCCTGTGGACTTCTGCCAAAACTGCACACATAAAGAAATTCATTATTTCCAAGTGTGCCTTATTTAGAGGATAATAAATACATGTTTACTGTATGAATATTAAATATATGATTAGTATATAGTTACATATACGTTTAGTATATGATTATTAAAGACATGTTCAGTGTAGTAATATTAAATACATGTTTAGTGTATGAATATTAAATATATGTTTAGTGTATTAATATTAAATACATGTTTAGTGTATTAATATTAAATACATGTTTAGTGTATGAATATTAAATACATGTTTATTGTATAAATATTAAATACACTTTTAGTGTATAAATGTTAAATACACGTTTAGTGTAAAAATATTAAATACATGTTTGGTGTATTAATATTAAATATATGTTTAGTTTATTAAAAATTAAATACATGTTTTTGTATTAATATTAAATGCATATTAAGTGTAAGAATAATAACCAAATGTTTATTGAATGAATATTAAATACATGTTTAGTGTATAAATATTTAATACATGTTTACTGTATTAATATTAAATACATGTTTAGTGTATAAATGTTAAATACATGTTTAGTGTATAAATATCAAATATATGTTTAGTTTATTAAAATTAAATACATGTTTTTGTATTAATATTAAATACATGTTTAGTGTATAAATATTTAATACATGTTTAGTGTATTCATATTAAATACATGTTTAGTGTATTAATATTAAATACACTTTTAGTGTGTAAATAGTAAATAAACGTTTAGTGTAACAATATTAAATACATGTTTAGTGTATTAATATTAAATATATGTTTATTTTATTAAAAATAAATACATGTTTTTGTATTACTATTAAATACATATTAAGTGTAAGAATAATAACTACATGTTTATTGAATAAATATTAAATACATGTTTAGTGTATGAATATTTAATACATGTTTAGTGTATTAATATTAAATATGTGTTTAGTTTATTAAAATTAAATACATGTTTTTGTATTAATATTAAATACATGTTTAGTGTATTAATATTAAATATATGTTTAGTTTATTAAAATTAAATACATGTTTTTGTATTAATATTAAATACATGTTTAGTGTATTAATATTAAATACATGTTTAGTGCATTAATATTAAAAACATGTTTAGTGTATAAATGTTAAATACATGTTTAGTGTATTAATATCAAATACATGTTTAGTTTATTAAAATAAATACATATTTCTGTATTAATATTAAATACATGTTTAGTGTATGAATGTTAAATACATGTTTAGTGTATGAATATTAAATATATGTTTAGTTTATTAAAATTAAATCAATGTTTAGTGTATAAATATTAAATACATGTTTAGTGTATAAATATTAAATACATGTTTCGTGTATGAATATCAAATACATGTTTAGTGTATAAATAATAACTACATGTTTAGTGTATGAATCTTAAATACATGTTTAGTGTATTAATATTAAATACATGTTTAGTGTATAAATATTAAATACATGTTTAGTGTATTAATATTAAATACATGTTTAGTGTATGAATATTGAATACATGTTTAGTGTATGAATATTAAATACAAGTTTAGTGTGAAAATATTAAATACATGTTTAGTCTATTATTAAATTCCATTTTAGTGTATAATTATTAAATACATGTTTAGTGTATTAATATTAAATACATGTTTAGTGTATTAATATTAAAAACATGTTTAGTGTATAAATGTTAAATACATGTTTAGTGTATAAATATTAAATACATGTTTAGTGTATTAATATTAAATATATGTTTGGTTTATTAAAATTAAATACATGTTTTTGTATTAATATTAAATACATGTTTAGTGTATTAATATTAAATACATGTTTAGTGTATAAATGTTAAATACATGTTTAGTGTATGAATATTAAATACATGTTTAGTGTATTAATATTAAATATGTTTAGTTTATTCAAATTAAATACATGTTTTTGTATTAATATTAAATACATGTTTATTGTATAAATATTAAATACATGTTTAGTGTATTAATATTAAATACATGTTTAGTGTATAAATATAAGTGTATGAGAAACCAAACTTATGTAAAAAAAAAAATAAATAAACAAAAAAAAAGGAAAAAGAGAGAGAGAGAGACGGAGAGGACCGGACTTATTAAGAGAGGAATTTGCGCCCTCCTGTGGACTTCTGCCGCAACTGCACACATAAAGAAATTCATTATTTCCAAGTGTAACTTATTTAGAGGATAATAAATACATGTTTACTGTATGAATATTAAATATATGATTAGTATATAGTTACATATACGTTTAGTATATGATTATTAAAGACATGTTCAGTGTAGTAATATTAAATACATGTTTAGTGTATGAATATTAAATATATGTTTAGTGTATTAATATCAAATACATGTTTAGTGTATTAATATTAAATACATGTTTAGTGTATGAATATTGAATACATGTTTATTGTATAAATATTAAATACACTTTTAGTGTATAAATGTTAAATACACGTTTAGTGTAAAAATATTAAATACATGTTTGGTGTATTAATATTAAATATATGTTTAGTTTATTAAAAATTAAATACATGTTTTTGTATTAATATTAAATGCATATTAAGTGTAAGAATAATAACCAAATGTTTATTGAATGAATATTAAATACATGTTTAGTGTATAAATATTTAATACATGTTTACTGTATTAATATTAAATACATGTTTAGTGTATAAATGTTAAATACATGTTTAGTGTATAAATATCAAATATATGTTTAGTTTATTAAAATTAAATACATGTTTTTGTATTAATATTAAATACATGTTTAGTGTATAAATATTTAATACATGTTTAGTGTATTCATATTAAATACATGTTTAGTGTATTAATATTAAATATATGTTTAGTTTATTAAAATTAAATACATGTTTTTGTATTCATATTAAATACATGTTTAGTGTATTAATATTAAAACATGTTTAGTGTATAAATAATAACTACAAGTTTAGTGTATGAATATTAAATACATGTTTAGTGTATTCCTATTAAATACATGTTTAGTGTATTAATATTAAATATATGTTTAGTTTATTAAAATGAAATACATGTTTTTGTATTCATATTAAATACATGTTTAGTGTATTAATATTAAAAAAATGTTTATTGTATTAATATTAAATACATGTTTAGTGTATTAATATTAAAACATGTTTAGTGTATAAATGTTAAATACATGTTTAGTGTATTAATATTAAATATATGTTTAGTTTATCAAAATTAAATACATGTTTTTGTATTAATATTAAAAACATGTTTAGTGTATAAATATTAAATACATGTTTAGTGTATTAATATTAAAAACATGTTTAGTGTATAAATGTTAAATACATGTTTAGTGTATTAATATTAAATATATGTTTAGTTTATTAACATTAAACACATGTTTTTGTATTAATATTAAATACACGTTTAGTGTATTAATATTAAATACATGTTTAGTGTATACATATTTAATACATGTTTACTGTATTAATATTAAATACATGTTTAGTGTATAAATAGTAACTACATGTTTAGTGTATGAATATTAAATACATCTTTAGTGTATAAATATTAAATACATGTTTAGTGTATTAATATTAAATATATGTTTAGTTTATTAAAATTAAATACATGTTTTTGTATTAATATTAAATACATATTAAGTGTAAGAATAATAACTACATGTTTATTGTATAAATGTTAAATACATGTTTAGTGTATGAATATTAAATATATGTTTAGTTTATTAAAATTAAATACAGGTTTTTGTATTAATATTAAATACATGTTTACTGTATTAATATTAGATACATGTTTAGTGTATAAATATTTAATACATGTTTACTGTATTAATATTAAATACATGTTTAGTGTATAAATAATAACTACATGTTTAGTGTATTAATATTAAAAACATGTTTAGTGTATAAATGTTAAATACATGTTTAGTATATTAATATTAAATATATGTTTAGTTTATTAAAATTAAATACATGTTTTTGTATTAATATTAAATACATATTAAGTGTAAGAATAATAACTACATGTTTATTGTATGAATATTAAATACATGTTTAGTGTATACATATTTAATACATGTTTACTGTATTAATATTAAATACATGTTTAGTGTATGAATAATAACTACATGTTTAATGTATGAATATTAAATACATGTTTAGTGTATAAATATTAAATACATGTTTAGTGTATTAATATTAAATACATGTTTCGTGTATGAATATTAAATACATGTTTATATTTACAAATATTAAATAAATGTTAAGTGTATGAATATTAAATACATATTTAGTGTATACATATTAAATACATGATTAGTGTATTAATATTAAATACATGATTAGTGTATGAATACTAAATATATGTTTAGTGTATGAATATTAAATACATGTTTAGTGTATTAATATTAAATACATGATTAGTGTATTAATATTAAATACATGTTTAGTGTATAAATAATAACTACATATTTTGTGTAAGAATATTAAATACATGTTTAGTGTATTAATATTAAATACATGTTTAGTGTATCAATATTAAATATATGTTTAGTTTATTAAAATAAATACATATTTTTGTATTAATATTAAATACATGTTTAGTGTATTAATATCAAATACATGTTTAGTGTATGAATATTAAATACATGTTTAGTTTATTAAAATTAAATAAATGTTTAGTGTATAAATATTAAATACATGTTTAGTGTATAAATATTAAATACATGTTTCGTGTATGAATATTAAATACATGTTTAGTGTATAAATATTAAATACATGTTTCGTGTATGAATATTAAATACATGTTTAGTGTATAAATAATAACTACATGTTTAGTGCATGAATATTAAATACATGTTTAGTGTATTAATATTAAATAAATGTTTAGTGTATGAATATTAAATACAAGTTTAGTGTGAAAATATTAAACACATGTTTAGTCTATTATTAAATTCCATTTTAGTGTATAATTATTAAATACATGTTTAGTGTATTAATATTAAATACATGTTTAGTGTATTAATATTAAATATATATTTAGTTTATTAAAATTAAATATGTGTTTTTGTATTAATATTAAATACATGTTTAGTGTATAAATATTAAATACATGATTAGTGTATTAATATTAAATACATGTTTCGTGTATGAATATTAAATACATGTTTAGTGTATAAATATTAAATACATGTTTCGTGTATGAATATTAAATACATGTTTAGTGTATAAATAATAACTACATGTTTAGTGCATGAATATTAAATACATGTTTAGTGTATTAATATTAAATAAATGTTTAGTGTATGAATATTAAATACAAGTTTAGTGTGAAAATATTAAACACATGTTTAGTCTATTATTAAATTCCATTTTAGTGTATAATTATTAAATACATGTTTAGTGTATTAATATTAAATACATGTTTAGTGTATTAATATTAAATATATATTTAGTTTATTAAAATTAAATATGTGTTTTTGTATTAATATTAAATACATGTTTAGTGTATAAATATTAAATACATGATTAGTGTATTAATATTAAATACATGATTAGTGTATAAATATTAAATACATGTTTAGTGTATGAATATTAAATACATGTTTAGTGTATTAATATTAAATACATGTTTAGTGTATAAATAATAACTACATATTTAGTGTACGAATATTAAATACATGTTTAGTGTATAAATATTAAATACATGTTTACTGTATGAATATTAAATACATATTTAGTGTATAAATATTAAATACGTGTTAAGTGTATAAATATTAAATACATATTTAGCGTATGAATATTAAATACATGATTAGTGTATTAATATTAAATACATGATTAGTGTATAAATATTAAATACATGTTTAGTGTATTAGTATTAAATACATGTTTAGTGTATTAATATTAAATACATGTTTAGTGTATTAATATTAAATACATGTTTAGTGTATAAATAATAACTAAATGTTTAGTGTATGAATATTAAATACATGTTCAGTGTATAAATATTAAATACATGTTTAGTGTATGAATATTAAATACATGTTTAGTGTATGAATATTAAATACATGTTTAGTGTATGAATATTAAATACATGTTTAGTGTATGAATATTCAATACATGATTACTGTATAAATATTAAATACATGTTTAGTGTATTAATATTAAATACATGTTTAGTGTATTAATA
The DNA here is from genome assembly GCF_033978795.1 of Nerophis ophidion. NCBI lineage: Eukaryota > Metazoa > Chordata > Actinopteri > Syngnathiformes > Syngnathidae > Nerophis > Nerophis ophidion. The sequence goes on along the minus strand of NW_026906962.1, from coordinate 811,720 downwards.
TTAAATACATGTTTAGTGTATAAATAATAACTAGATGTTTAGTGTATGAATATTAAATACATGTTTAGTGTATAAATGTTAAATACATGTTTAGTTTATGAATATTAAATATATGTTTAGTTTATTAAAATTAAATACATGTTTTTGTATTAATATTAAATACATATTAAGTGTAAGAATAATAACTACATGTTTATTGTATGAATATTAAATACATGTTTAGTGTATACATATTTAATACATGTTTACTGTATTAATATTAAATACATGTTTAGTGTATGAATAATAACTACATGTTTAATGTATGAATATTAAATACATGTTTAGTGTATAAATATTAAATACATGTTTAGTGTATTAATATTAAATACATGTTTCGTGTATGAATATTAAATACATGTTTATATTTACAAATATTAAATAAATGTTAAGTGTATGAATATTAAATACATATTTAGTGTATACATATTAAATACATGATTAGTGTATTAATATTAAATACATGATTAGTGTATGAATACTAAATACATGTTTAGTGTATGAATATTAAATACATGTTTAGTGTATTAATATTAAATACATGATTAGTGTATTAATATTAAATACATGTTTAGTGTATAAATAATAACTACATATTTTGTGTAAGAATATTAAATACATGTTTAGTGTATTAATATTAAATACATGTTTAGTGTATCAATATTAAATATATGTTTAGTTTATTAAAATAAATACATATTTTTGTATTAATATTAAATACATGTTTAGTGTATTAATATCAAATACATGTTTAGTGTATGAATATTAAATACATGTTTAGTTTATTAAAATTAAATAAATGTTTAGTGTATAAATATTAAATACATGTTTAGTGTATAAATATTAAATACATGTTTCGTGTATGAATATTAAATACATGTTTAGTGTATAAATATTAAATACATGTTTCGTGTATGAATATTAAATACATGTTTAGTGTATAAATAATAACTACATGTTTAGTGCATGAATATTAAATACATGTTTAGTGTATTAATATTAAATAAATGTTTAGTGTATGAATATTAAATACAAGTTTAGTGTGAAAATATTAAACACATGTTTAGTCTATTATTAAATTCCATTTTAGTGTATAATTATTAAATACATGTTTAGTGTATTAATATTAAATACATGTTTAGTGTATTAATATTAAATATATATTTAGTTTATTAAAATTAAATATGTGTTTTTGTATTAATATTAAATACATGTTTAGTGTATAAATATTAAATACATGATTAGTGTATTAATATTAAATACATGATTAGTGTATAAATATTAAATACATGTTTAGTGTATGAATATTAAATACATGTTTAGTGTATTAATATTAAATACATGTTTAGTGTATAAATAATAACTACATATTTAGTGTACGAATATTAAATACATGTTTAGTGTATAAATATTAAATACATGTTTACTGTATGAATATTAAATACATGTTTAGTGTATGAATATTAAATACATTTTTAATGTATGAATATTAAATACATATTTAGTGTATAAATATTAAATACGTGTTAAGTGTATAAATATTAAATACATATTTAGCGTATGAATATTAAATACATGATTAGTGTATTAATATTAAATACATGATTAGTGTATAAATATTAAATACATGTTTAGTGTATTAGTATTAAATACATGTTTAGTGTATTAATATTAAATACATGTTTAGTGTATTAATATTAAATACATGTTTAGTGTATAAATAATAACTAAATGTTTAGTGTATGAATATTAAATACATGTTCAGTGTATAAATATTAAATACATGTTTAGTGTATGAATATTAAATACATGTTTAGTGTATGAATATTAAATACATGTTTAGTGTATGAATATTAAATACATGTTTAGTGTATGAATATTCAATACATGATTACTGTATAAATATTAAATACATGTTTAGTGTATTAATATTAAATACATGTTTAGTGTATTAATATTAAATACATGTTTAGTGTATAAATAATAACTAGATGTTTAGTGTATGAATATTAAATACATGTTTAGTGTATAAATGTTAAATACATGTTTAGTTTATGAATATTAAATACATGTTTAGTGTATTAATATTAAATATATATTTAGTTTATTACATTAAATACATGCATTTGTGTTAATATTAAATACATGTTTAGTGTATGAATATTAAATACATGTTTAGTGTATGAATATTAAATACATGTTTAGTGTATTAATATTAAATACATGTTTAGTGTATTAATATTAAATATATATTTAGTTTATGAATATTTAATACATGTTTAGTGGATATATAATAAATACATATTTAGTGTATTAATATTAAATACATGTTTAGTGTATAAATATTAAATACATGTTTAGTGTATTAATATTAAACACATGTTTAGTGTATGAATATTAAATACACTTTTAGTGTATGAATATTAAATATACGTTTAGTGTAAAAATATTAAATACATGTTTAGTGTATTAATATTAAATATATATTTAGTTTATTAAAATTAAATACATGTTTTTGTATTAATATTAAATACATGTTTAGTGTATAAATATTTAATACATGTTAACTGTATCAATATTAAATACATGTTTAGTGTATAAATAATAACTACATGTTTAGTGTATGAATATTAAATACATGTTTAGTGTATGAATATTAAATACATGTTTAGTGTATTAATATTAAATATATGTTTAGTTTATTAAAATTAAATACATATTTTTGTATTAATATTAAATACATATTAAGTGTAAGAATAATAACTACATGTTTATTGAATGAATATTAAATACATGTTTAGTGTATAAATATTTAATACATGTTTACTGTATTAATATTAAATACATGTTTAGTGTATGAATATTAAATACATGTTTAGTGTATAAATATTAAATACATGTTTAGTGTATTAATATTAAATATATGTTTAGTTTATTAAAAATTAAATACATGTTTAGTGTATGAATATTAAATACATGTTTAGTGTATAAATGTTAAATACATGTTTAGTTTATGAATATTAAATACATGTTTAGTGTATTAATATTAAATATATATTTAGTTTATTAAAATTAAATACATGTTTTTGTATTAATATTAAATACATGTTTAGTGTATTAATATTAAATACATGTTTACTGTATTAATATTAAATACATGTTTAGTGTATAAATAATAACTACATGTTTAGTGTATAAATATTAAATACACTTTTAGTGTATAAATGTTAAATACACGTTTAGTGTAAAAATATTAAATACATGTTTGGTGTATTAATATTAAATATATGTTTAGTTTATTAAAAATTAAATACATGTTTTTGTATTAATATTAAATGCATATTAAGTGTAAGAATAATAACCAAATGTTTATTGAATGAATATTAAATACATGTTTAGTGTATAAATATTTAATACATGTTTACTGTATTAATATTAAATACATGTTTAGTGTATAAATGTTAAATACATGTTTAGTGTATAAATATCAAATATATGTTTAGTTTATTAAAATTAAATACATGTTTTTGTATTAATATTAAATACATGTTTAGTGTATAAATATTTAATACATGTTTAGTGTATTCATATTAAATACATGTTTAGTGTATTAATATTAAATATATGTTTAGTTTATTAAAATTAAATACATGTTTTTGTATTCATATTAAATACATGTTTAGTGTATTAATATTAAAACATGTTTAGTGTATAAATAATAACTACAAGTTTAGTGTATGAATATTAAATACATGTTTAGTGTATTCCTATTAAATACATGTTTAGTGTATTAATATTAAATATATGTTTAGTTTATTAAAATTAAATACATGTTTTTGTATTCATATTAAATACATGTTTAGTGTATTAATATTAAAAAAATGTTTATTGTATTAATATTAAATACATGTTTAGTGTATTAATATTAAAACATGTTTAGTGTATAAATGTTAAATACATGTTTAGTGTATTAATATTAAATATATGTTTAGTTTATCAAAATTAAATACATGTTTTTGTATTAATATTAAAAACATGTTTAGTGTATAAATATTAAATACATGTTTAGTGTATTAATATTAAAAACATGTTTAGTGTATAAATGTTAAATACATGTTTAGTGTATTAATATTAAATATATGTTTAGTTTATTAACATTAAACACATGTTTTTGTATTAATATTAAATACACGTTTAGTGTATTAATATTAAATACATGTTTAGTGTATACATATTTAATACATGTTTACTGTATTAATATTAAATACATGTTTAGTGTATAAATAGTAACTACATGTTTAGTGTATGAATATTAAATACATCTTTAGTGTATAAATATTAAATACATGTTTAGTGTATTAATATTAAATATATGTTTAGTTTATTAAAATTAAATACATGTTTTTGTATTAATATTAAATACATATTAAGTGTAAGAATAATAACTACATGTTTATTGTATAAATGTTAAATACATGTTTAGTGTATGAATATTAAATATATGTTTAGTTTATTAAAATTAAATACAGGTTTTTGTATTAATATTAAATACATGTTTACTGTATTAATATTAGATACATGTTTAGTGTATAAATATTTAATACATGTTTACTGTATTAATATTAAATACATGTTTAGTGTATAAATAATAACTACATGTTTAGTGTATTAATATTAAAAACATGTTTAGTGTATAAATGTTAAATACATGTTTAGTATATTAATATTAAATATATGTTTAGTTTATTAAAATTAAATACATGTTTTTGTATTAATATTAAATACATATTAAGTGTAAGAATAATAACTACATGTTTATTGTATGAATATTAAATACATGTTTAGTGTATACATATTTAATACATGTTTACTGTATTAATATTAAATACATGTTTAGTGTATGAATAATAACTACATGTTTAATGTATGAATATTAAATACATGTTTAGTGTATAAATATTAAATACATGTTTAGTGTATTAATATTAAATACATGTTTCGTGTATGAATATTAAATACATGTTTATATTTACAAATATTAAATAAATGTTAAGTGTATGAATATTAAATACATATTTAGTGTATACATATTAAATACATGATTAGTGTATTAATATTAAATACATGATTAGTGTATGAATACTAAATACATGTTTAGTGTATGAATATTAAATACATGTTTAGTGTATTAATATTAAATACATGATTAGTGTATTAATATTAAATACATGTTTAGTGTATAAATAATAACTACATATTTTGTGTAAGAATATTAAATACATGTTTAGTGTATTAATATTAAATACATGTTTAGTGTATCAATATTAAATATATGTTTAGTTTATTAAAATAAATACATATTTTTGTATTAATATTAAATACATGTTTAGTGTATTAATATCAAATACATGTTTAGTGTATGAATATTAAATACATGTTTAGTTTATTAAAATTAAATAAATGTTTAGTGTATAAATATTAAATACATGTTTAGTGTATAAATATTAAATACATGTTTAGTGTATTAATATTAAATACATGTTTAGTGTATGAATATTAAATACAAGTTTAGTGTGAAAATATTAAACACATGTTTAGTCTATTATTAAATTCCATTTTAGTGTATAATTATTAAATACATGTTTAGTGTATTAATATTAAATACATGTTTAGTGTATTAATATTAAATATATATTTAGTTTATTAAAATTAAATATGTGTTTTTGTATTAATATTAAATACATGTTTAGTGTATAAATATTAAATACATGATTAGTGTATAAATATTAAATACATGATTAGTGTATAAATATTAAATACATGTTTAGTGTATGAATATTAAATACATGTTTAGTGTATTAATATTAAATACATGTTTAGTGTATAAATAATAACTACATATTTAGTGTACGAATATTAAATACATGTTTAGTGTATAAATATTAAATACATGTTTAATGTATGAATAGTAAATTCATGTTTAGTGTATTAATATTAAATACATGTTTAGTGTATTAATATTAAATACATGTTTTGTGTATTAATATTAAATACATGTTTAGTGTATAAATATAAGTGTATGAGAAACCAAACTTATGTAAAAAAAAATAAAAGAAACAAAAAAAAAGGAAAAAGAGAGATAGAGAGACGGAGAGGACCGGACTTATTAAGAGGGAACGTGCGCCCTCCTGTGGACTTCTGCCGCAACTGCACACATAAAGAAATTCATTATTTCCAAGTGTGCCTTATTTAGAGGATAATAAATACATGTTTACTAAATGAATATTAAATATATGATTAGTATATGATTACATATACGTTTAGTATATGATTATTAAATACATGTTTAGTGTATTAATATTAAATACATGTTTAGTGTATGAATATTAAATACATATTTAGTGTATAAATATTAAATACAAGTTTAGTGTATAAATATTAAATACATGTTTAGTGTATGAATATTAAATACATGTTTAGTGTATAAATATTAAATACATGTTTAGTGTATGAATATTAAATACATGTTTAATGTATGAATATTAAATACATGTTTCGTGTACGCATATTAAATACATGTTTAGTGTATGAATATTAAATACATGTTTAATGTATGAATATTAAATACATGTTTAGAGTATGAATATTAAATACATTTTTAATGTATGAATATTAAATAAATATTTAGTGTATAAATATTAAATACATGTTAAGTGTATGAATATTAAATACATATTTAGTGTATAAATATTAAATACATGATTAGTGTATTAATATTAAATACACGATTAGTGTATAAATATTAAATACATGTTTAGTGTATTAATATTAAATACATGTTTAGTGTATTAATATTGAATACATGTTTAGTGTATAAATAATAACTAAATGTTTAGTGTATGAATATTAAATACATGTTCAGTGTATTAATATTAAATATATGTTTAGTTTATTAAACTTAAATACATGTTTTTGTATTCATATTAAATACATGTTTAGTGTATGAATATTAAATACAAGTTTAGTGTATGAATATTAAATACATGTTTAGTTAATGAATATTAAATACATGTTTAGTGGGTATATAATAAATACATATTTAGTGTATTAATATTAAATACATGTTTAGTATATAAATATTAAATACATGTTTAGTGTATGAATATTAAATACATGTTTAATGTATGAATATTAAATACATGTTTCGTGTACGCATATTAAATACATGTTTAGTGTATGAATATTAAATACATGTTTAATGTATGAATATTAAATACATGTTTAGAGTATGAATATTGAATACATTTTTAATGTATGAATATTAAATAAATATTTAGTGTATAAATATTAAATACATGTTAAGTGTATAAATATTAAATACATATTTAGTGTATAAATATTAAATACATGATTAGTGTATTAATATTAAATACACGATTAGTGTATAAATATTAAATACATGTTTAGTGTATTAATATTAAATACATGTTTAGTGTATTAATATTGAATACATGTTTAGTGTATAAATAATAACTAAATGTTTAGTGTATGAATATTAAATACATGTTCAGTGTATTAATATTAAATATATGTTTAGTTTATTAAACTTAAATAAATGTTTTTGTATTAATATTAAATACATGTTTAGTGTATGAATATTAAATACAAGTTTAGTGTATGAATATTAAATACATGTTTAGTTAATGAATATTAAATACATGTTTAGTGGGTATATAATAAATACTTATTTAGTGTATTAATATTAAATACATGTTTAGTGTATAAATATTAAATACATGTTTAGTGTATTAATATTAAATACATGTTTAGTGTATAAATAATAACTACATGTTTAGTGTATGAATATTAGATACATGTTTAGTGTATAAATGTTAAATACATGTTTAGTTTATGAATATTAAATACATGTTTAGTGTATTAATATTAAATATATATTTAGTTTATTAAAATTAAATACATGTTTTTGTATTAATATTAAATACATGTTTAGTGTATTAATATTAAATACATGTTTACTGTATTAATATTAAAAACATGTTTAGTGTATAAATAATAACTACTTGTTTAGTGTATGAATATTAAATACATGTTTAGTGTATAAATATTAAATACATGTTTAGTGTATTAAAATTAAATATATGTTTAGTTTATTAAAATTAAATACATGTTTTTGTATAAATATCAAATACATGTTTAGTGTATGAATATTAAATACATGTTTAGTGTATAAATATTAAATACATGTTTAGTGTATGAATATTAAATACATGTTTAATGTATGAATATTAAATACATGTTTAGTGTATAAATATTAAATACATGTTTCGTGTACGAATATTAAATACATGTTTAGTGTATAAATATTAAATACATGTTTAATGTATGAATATTAAATACATGTTTAGTGTATGAATATTAAATACATTTTTAATGTATGAATATTAAATACATGTTTAGTGTATAAATATTAAATACATGTTTCGTGTATTAATATTAAATGCATGTTTAGTTTATGAATATCAAATACATGTTTAGTGGATATATAATAAATACATATTTAGTGTATTAATAATAACTACATGTTTAGTGTATGAATATTAAATACATGTTTAGTGTATAAATGTTAAATATATGTTTAGTTTATGAATATTAAATACATGTTTAGTGTATAAATATTAAATTAATGTTTAGTGTATTAATATTAAATACATGTTTAGTGTATTAATATTAAATACACTTTTAGTGTATAAATATTAAATACACGTTTAGTGTAAAAATATTAAATACATGTTTAGTGTATTAATATTAAATATATGATTAGTTTATTAAAATTAAATACATGTTTTTGTATTAATATTAAATACATATTAAGTGCAAGAATAATAACTACATGTTTATTGAATACATTTTAAATAAATGTTTAGTGTATGAATATTTAATACATGTTTAGTGTATTAATATTAAATATATGTTTAGTTTATTAAAATTAAATACATAATTTTGTATTAATATTAAATACATGTTTAGTGTATTAATATTAAATATATGTTTAGTTTATTAAAATTAAATACATGTTTTTGTACTAATATTAAATACATGTTTAGTGTATTAATATTAAATACATGTTTAGTGTATTAATATTAAATACATGTTTAGTGTATAAATATAAGTGTATGAGAAACCAAACTTATGTAAAAAAAAAATAAAAGAAACAAAAAAAAAGGAAAAAGAGAGAGAGAGAGACGGAGAGGACCGGACTTATTAAGAGGGAACGTACGCCCTCCTGTGGAGTTTTGCCGCAACTGCACACATAAAGAAATTCATTATTTCCAAGTGTGCCTTATTTAGAGGATAATAAATACATGTTTACTAAATGAATATTAAATATATGATTAGTATATGATTACATATACGTTTAGTATATGATTATTAAATACATGTTTAGTGTATTAATATTAAATACATGTTTAGTGTATGAATATTAAATACATATTTAGTGTATAAATATTAAATACATGTTTAGTGTATAAATATTAAATACATGTTTAGTGTATGAATATTAAATACATGTTTAGTGTATAAATATTAAATACATGTTTAGTGTATAAATATTAAATACATGTTTAGTGTATGAATATTAAATACATGTTTAGTGTATAAATATTAAATACATGTTTAGTGTATAAATATTAAATACATGTTTACTGTATGAACATTAAATATATGATTAGTGTATAATTACATATACGTTAAGTATATGATTATTAAATAGATAATCAGTGTATTAATAATTAAATACATAATCAGTGTATTAATATTAAATACATGTTTAGTGTATGAATATTAAATACATGTTTAGTGTATAAATATTAAATACATGTTTCGTGTACGAATATTAAATACATGTTTAGTGTATAAATATTAAATACATGTTTAATGTATGAATATTAAATACATGTTTAGTGTATGAATATTAAATACATTTTTAATGTATGAATATTAAATACATGTTTAGTGTATAAATATTAAATACATGTTTCGTGTATTAATATTAAATGCATGTTTAGTTTATGAATATCAAATACATGTTTAGTGGATATATAATAAATACATATTTAGTGTATTAATAATAACTACATGTTTAGTGTATGAATATTAAATACATGTTTAGTGTATAAATGTTAAATATATGTTTAGTTTATGAATATTAAATACATGTTTAGTGTATAAATATTAAATTAATGTTTAGTGTATTAATATTAAATACATGTTTAGTGTATTAATATTAAATACACTTTTAGTGTATAAATATTAAATACACGTTTAGTGTAAAAATATTAAATACATGTTTAGTGTATTAATATTAAATATATGATTAGTTTATTAAAATTAAATACATGTTTTTGTATTAATATTAAATACATATTAAGTGCAAGAATAATAACTACATGTTTATTGAATACATTTTAAATAAATGTTTAGTGTATGAATATTTAATACATGTTTAGTGTATTAATATTAAATATATGTTTAGTTTATTAAAATTAAATACATAATTTTGTATTAATATTAAATACATGTTTAGTGTATTAATATTAAATATATGTTTAGTTTATTAAAATTAAATACATGTTTTTGTACTAATATTAAATACATGTTTAGTGTATTAATATTAAATACATGTTTAGTGTATTAATATTAAATACATGTTTAGTGTATAAATATAAGTGTATGAGAAACCAAACTTATGTAAAAAAAAAATAAAAGAAACAAAAAAAAAGGAAAAAGAGAGAGAGAGAGACGGAGAGGACCGGACTTATTAAGAGGGAACGTACGCCCTCCTGTGGAGTTTTGCCGCAACTGCACACATAAAGAAATTCATTATTTCCAAGTGTGCCTTATTTAGAGGATAATAAATACATGTTTACTAAATGAATATTAAATATATGATTAGTATATGATTACATATACGTTTAGTATATGATTATTAAATACATGTTTAGTGTATTAATATTAAATACATGTTTAGTGTATGAATATTAAATACATATTTAGTGTATAAATATTAAATACATGTTTAGTGTATAAATATTAAATACATGTTTAGTGTATGAATATTAAATACATGTTTAGTGTATAAATATTAAATACATGTTTAGTGTATAAATATTAAATACATGTTTAGTGTATGAATATTAAATACATGTTTAGTGTATGAATATTAAATACATGTTTAGTGTATAAATATTAAATACATGTTTACTGTATGAACATTAAATATATGATTAGTGTATAATTACATATACGTTAAGTATATGATTATTAAATAGATAATCAGTGTATTAATAATTAAATACATAATCAGTGTATTAATATTAAATACATGTTTAGTGTATGAATATTAAATACATGTTTAGTGTATAAATATTAAATACATGTTTAATGTAAGAATATTAAATACATGTTTAGTGTATGAATATTAAATACATGTTTAATGTATGAATATTAAATACATGTTTAGTGTATGAATATTAAATACATGTTTCGTGTATAAATATTAAATACATGTTAAGTGTATAAATATTAAATACATATTTAGTGTATAAATATTAAATAGATGATTAGAGTATTAATATTAAATACATGTTTAGTGTATTAATATTAAATACATGTTTTTGTATCAATATTAAATACATGTTAAGCGTATAAATCTCAAATACATGTTTAGTGAATTAATATTAGATTCATGTTTAGTGTATAAATGTTAAATATATGTTTAGTGTATGAATATTAAATATATGTTTAGCTTATTAAAATCAAATACATGTTTTTGTATTAATATTAAATACATGTTTAGTGTATAAATATTAAATACATGTTTAGTGTATTAATATTAAATACATGTTTAGTGTATGAATATTAAATACAGGTTTAGTGTATAAATATTAAATACATGTTTAGTGTATGAATATTCAATACATGTTTACTGTATACATATTAAATACATGTTTAGTGTATTAATATTAAATACATGTTTAGTGGATAAATAATAAATAAATATTTAGTGTATTAATATTAAATACATGTTTAGTGTATAAATATTAAATACATGTTTAGTATATAAATATTAAATACATGTTTAATGTATTAATATTAAATATGTGTTTACTTTATTAAAATTAAATAAATGTTTTTGTATTAATATTAAATACATGTTTAGTGTATAAATATTAAATACAGGTTTAGTGTATTAATATTAAATACATGTTTAGTGTATGAATAATAACTACAGGTTTAGTGTATTAATATTAAATACATGTTTAGTGTATGAATGTTAAATAAATGTTTAGTTTATGAATATTAAATACATGTTTAGTGTATTAATATTAAATATATATTTAGTTTATTAAAATTAAATACATGTTTTGTATTAATATTAAATACATGTTTAGTGTATAAATATTAAATACATGTTTAGTGTATTAATATTAAATACATGTTTAGTGTATGAATATTAAATACATGTTTAGTGTATAAATATTAAATACATTTTTAGTGTATTAATATTAAATACATGTTAAGTGTATGAATATTAAATACATGTTTAGTGTATAAATAATAACTACATGTTTAGTGTATGAATATTAAATACACGTTTAGTGTATAAATGTTAAATACATGTTTAGTTTATGAATATTAAATACATGTTTAGTGTATAAATATTAAATACATGTTTAGTGTATTAATATTAAATACATGTTTAGTGTATGAATATTAAATATATTTTTAATGTATAAATATTAAATACATGTTTAGTGTATAAATATTAAATACATGTTTCGTGAATTAATATTAAATACATGTTAAGTGTATGAATATTAAATACATATTTAGTGTATGAATATTAAATACATGATTAGTGTATTAATATTAAATACATGATTAGTGTATAACTATTAAATACATGTTCAGTGTATAAATATTAAATACATGTTTAGTGTAATAATATTAAATATATGTGTAGTTTATTAAAATTAAATACATGTTTTTGTATTAATATTAAATACATGTTTAGTGTATAAATATTAAATACATGTTTAGTGTATGAATATTCAATACATGTTTACTGTATAAATATTAAATACATGTTTAGTGTATTAATATTAAATATATGTTTAGTTTATTAAACGTAAATACATGTTTTGTATTAATATTAAATACATGTTTAGTGTATGAATATTAAATACACGTTTAGTGTATGAATATTAAATGCATGTTTAGTTTATGAATATCAAATACATGTTTAGTGGATATATAATAAATACATATTTAGTGTATTGATATTAAATACATGTTTAGTGTATGAATATTAAATACATGTTTAGTGTATTAATATTAAATGCATGTTTAGTGTATAAATAATAACTACATGTTTAGTGTATGAATATTAAATACATGTTTAGTGTATAAATATTAAATACATGTTTAGTGTATTAATATTAAATACATGTTTAGTGTATTAATATTAAATACACTTTGGTGTATAAATATTAAATACACGTTTAGTGTAAAAATATTAAATACATGTTTAGTGTATTAATATTAAATATATGATTAGTTTATTAAAATTAAATACATTTTTTTGTATTAATATTAAATACATATTAAGTGTAAGAATAATAACTACATGTTTATTGAATGAATATTAAATAAATGTTTAGTGTATGAATATTTAATACATGTTTACTGTATTAATATTAAATATATGTTTAGTTTATTAAAATTAAATACATGTTTTTGTATTAATATTAAATGCATGTTTAGTGTATTAATATTAAATATATATTTAGGTTATTAAAATTAAATACATGTTTTTGTATTCATATGAAATACATGTTTAGTGTATTAATATTAAAAACATGTTTAGTGTATAAATGTTAAATACATGTTTAATGTATTAATATTAAAAACATGTTTAGTGTATAAATGTTAAATACATGTTTAGTGTATTAATATCAAATATATGTTTAGTTTATTAACATTAAATACATGTTTTGTATTAATATTAAATACATGTTTGGTGTATTAATATTAAATACATGTTTAGTGTATAAATATTTAATACGTGTTTACTGTATTAATATTAAATACATGTTTAGTGTATAAATAATAACTACATGTTTAGTGTATGAATATTAAATACATGTTTAGTGTATAAATATTAAATACATGTTTAGTGTATTAATATTAAATATATGTTTAGTTTATTAAAATTAAATACATGTTTTTGTATTAATATTAAATACATATTAAGTGTAAGAATAATAACTACATGTTTATTGTATGAATATTAAATACATGTTTAGTGTATTAATATTAAATACATGTTTAGTGTATAAATATTAAATACATGTTTACTGTATTAATATTAAATACATGTTTAGTGTATAAATAATAAATACATGTTTAGTGTATGAATATTAAATACATGTTTAGTGTATAAATATTAAATACATGTTTAGTGTATTAATATTAAATACATGTTTCGTGTATGAATATTAAATACATGTTTATATTTATAAATATTAAATACATGTTAAGTGTATGAATATTAAATACATATTTAGTGTATAAATATTAAATACATGATTAGTGTATTAATATTAAGTATATGATTAGTGTATGAATATTAAATACATGTTTAGTGTATGAATATTAAATACATGTTTAATGTATTAATATTAAATACAGGTTTAGTGTATTAATATTAAATACATGTTTAGTGTATGAATAATAACTACAGGTTTAGTGTATGAATATTAAATACATGTTTAGTGAATGAATGTTAAATACATGTTTAGTGTATGAATATTAAATACATGTTTAGTGTATTAATATTAAATATATATTTAGTTTATTAAAATTAAATACATGTTTTTTTATTAATATTGAATACATGTTTAGTGTATAAATATTAAATACATGTTTAGTGTATTAATATTAAATACATGTTTAGTGTATGAATATTAAATACATGTTTAGTGTATAAATATTAAATACATGTTTAGTGTATTAATATTAAATACATGTTTAGTGTATTAATATTAAATACACTTTTAGTGTGTAAATAGTAAATAAACGTTTAGTGTAACAATATTAAATACATGTTTAGTGTATTAATATTAAATATATGTTTATTTTATTAAAAATAAATAAATGTTTTTGTATTACTATTAAATACATATTAAGTGTAAGAATAATAACTACATGTTTATTGAATGAATATTAAATACATGTTTAGTGTATGAATATTTAATACATGTTTAGTGTATTAATATTAAATATGTGTTTAGTTTATTAAAATTAAATACATGTTTTTGTATTAATATTAAATACATGTTTAGTGTATTAATATTAAATATATGTTTAGTTTATTAAAATTAAATACATGTTTTTGTATTAATATTAAATACATGTTTAGTGTATTAATATTAAATACATGTTTAGTGTATTAATATTAAAAACATGTTTAGTGTATAAATGTTAAATACATGTTTAGTGTATTAATATCAAATACATGTTTAGTTTATTAAAATAAATACATATTTCTGTATTAATATTAAATACATGTTTAGTGTATGAATGTTAAATACATGTTTAGTGTATGAATATTAAATATATGTTTAGTTTATTAAAATTAAATCAATGTTTAGTGTATAAATATTAAATACATGTTTAGTGTATAAATATTAAATACATGTTTAGTGTATGAATATTAAATACATGTTTAATGTATGAATATTAAATACATGTTTAGTGTATAAATATTAAATACATGTTTCGTGTACGAATATTAAATACATGTTTAGTGTATAAATATTAAATACATGTTTAATGTATGAATATTAAATACATGTTTAGTGTATGAATATTAAATACATTTTTAATGTATGAATATTAAATACATGTTTAGTGTATAAATATTAAATACATGTTTCGTGTATTAATATTAAATGCATGTTTAGTTTATGAATATCAAATACATGTTTAGTGGATATATAATAAATACATATTTAGTGTATTAATAATAACTACATGTTTAGTGTATGAATATTAAATACATGTTTAGTGTATAAATGTTAAATATATGTTTAGTTTATGAATATTAAATACATGTTTAGTGTATAAATATTAAATTAATGTTTAGTGTATTAATATTAAATACATGTTTAGTGTATTAATATTAAATACACTTTTAGTGTATAAATATTAAATACACGTTTAGTGTAAAAATATTAAATACATGTTTAGTGTATTAATATTAAATATATGATTAGTTTATTAAAATTAAATACATGTTTTTGTATTAATATTAAATACATATTAAGTGCAAGAATAATAACTACATGTTTATTGAATACATTTTAAATAAATGTTTAGTGTATGAATATTTAATACATGTTTAGTGTATTAATATTAAATATATGTTTAGTTTATTAAAATTAAATACATAATTTTGTATTAATATTAAATACATGTTTAGTGTATTAATATTAAATATATGTTTAGTTTATTAAAATTAAATACATGTTTTTGTACTAATATTAAATACATGTTTAGTGTATTAATATTAAATACATGTTTAGTGTATTAATATTAAATACATGTTTAGTGTATAAATATAAGTGTATGAGAAACCAAACTTATGTAAAAAAAAAATAAAAGAAACAAAAAAAAAGGAAAAAGAGAGAGAGAGAGACGGAGAGGACCGGACTTATTAAGAGGGAACGTACGCCCTCCTGTGGAGTTTTGCCGCAACTGCACACATAAAGAAATTCATTATTTCCAAGTGTGCCTTATTTAGAGGATAATAAATACATGTTTACTAAATGAATATTAAATATATGATTAGTATATGATTACATATACGTTTAGTATATGATTATTAAATACATGTTTAGTGTATTAATATTAAATACATGTTTAGTGTATGAATATTAAATACATATTTAGTGTATAAATATTAAATACATGTTTAGTGTATAAATATTAAATACATGTTTAGTGTATGAATATTAAATACATGTTTAGTGTATAAATATTAAATACATGTTTAGTGTATAAATATTAAATACATGTTTAGTGTATGAATATTAAATACATGTTTAGTGTATAAATATTAAATACATGTTTAGTGTATAAATATTAAATACATGTTTACTGTATGAACATTAAATATATGATTAGTGTATAATTACATATACGTTAAGTATATGATTATTAAATAGATAATCAGTGTATTAATAATTAAATACATAATCAGTGTATTAATATTAAATACATGTTTAGTGTATGAATATTAAATACATGTTTAGTGTATAAATATTAAATACATGTTTCGTGTACGAATATTAAATACATGTTTAGTGTATAAATATTAAATACATGTTTAATGTATGAATATTAAATACATGTTTAGTGTATGAATATTAAATACATTTTTAATGTATGAATATTAAATACATGTTTAGTGTATAAATATTAAATACATGTTTCGTGTATTAATATTAAATGCATGTTTAGTTTATGAATATCAAATACATGTTTAGTGGATATATAATAAATACATATTTAGTGTATTAATAATAACTACATGTTTAGTGTATGAATATTAAATACATGTTTAGTGTATAAATGTTAAATATATGTTTAGTTTATGAATATTAAATACATGTTTAGTGTATAAATATTAAATTAATGTTTAGTGTATTAATATTAAATACATGTTTAGTGTATTAATATTAAATACACTTTTAGTGTATAAATATTAAATACACGTTTAGTGTAAAAATATTAAATACATGTTTAGTGTATTAATATTAAATATATGATTAGTTTATTAAAATTAAATACATGTTTTTGTATTAATATTAAATACATATTAAGTGCAAGAATAATAACTACATGTTTATTGAATACATTTTAAATAAATGTTTAGTGTATGAATATTTAATACATGTTTAGTGTATTAATATTAAATATATGTTTAGTTTATTAAAATTAAATACATAATTTTGTATTAATATTAAATACATGTTTAGTGTATTAATATTAAATATATGTTTAGTTTATTAAAATTAAATACATGTTTTTGTACTAATATTAAATACATGTTTAGTGTATTAATATTAAATACATGTTTAGTGTATTAATATTAAATACATGTTTAGTGTATAAATATAAGTGTATGAGAAACCAAACTTATGTAAAAAAAAAATAAAAGAAACAAAAAAAAAGGAAAAAGAGAGAGAGAGAGACGGAGAGGACCGGACTTATTAAGAGGGAACGTACGCCCTCCTGTGGAGTTTTGCCGCAACTGCACACATAAAGAAATTCATTATTTCCAAGTGTGCCTTATTTAGAGGATAATAAATACATGTTTACTAAATGAATATTAAATATATGATTAGTATATGATTACATATACGTTTAGTATATGATTATTAAATACATGTTTAGTGTATTAATATTAAATACATGTTTAGTGTATGAATATTAAATACATATTTAGTGTATAAATATTAAATACATGTTTAGTGTATAAATATTAAATACATGTTTAGTGTATGAATATTAAATACATGTTTAGTGTATAAATATTAAATACATGTTTAGTGTATAAATATTAAATACATGTTTAGTGTATGAATATTAAATACATGTTTAGTGTATGAATATTAAATACATGTTTAGTGTATAAATATTAAATACATGTTTACTGTATGAACATTAAATATATGATTAGTGTATAATTACATATACGTTAAGTATATGATTATTAAATAGATAATCAGTGTATTAATAATTAAATACATAATCAGTGTATTAATATTAAATACATGTTTAGTGTATGAATATTAAATACATGTTTAGTGTATAAATATTAAATACATGTTTAATGTAAGAATATTAAATACATGTTTAGTGTATGAATATTAAATACATGTTTAATGTATGAATATTAAATACATGTTTAGTGTATGAATATTAAATACATGTTTCGTGTATAAATATTAAATACATGTTAAGTGTATAAATATTAAATACATATTTAGTGTATAAATATTAAATAGATGATTAGAGTATTAATATTAAATACATGTTTAGTGTATTAATATTAAATACATGTTTTTGTATCAATATTAAATACATGTTAAGCGTATAAATCTCAAATACATGTTTAGTGAATTAATATTAGATTCATGTTTAGTGTATAAATGTTAAATATATGTTTAGTGTATGAATATTAAATATATGTTTAGCTTATTAAAATCAAATACATGTTTTTGTATTAATATTAAATACATGTTTAGTGTATAAATATTAAATACATGTTTAGTGTATTAATATTAAATACATGTTTAGTGTATGAATATTAAATACAGGTTTAGTGTATAAATATTAAATACATGTTTAGTGTATGAATATTCAATACATGTTTACTGTATACATATTAAATACATGTTTAGTGTATTAATATTAAATACATGTTTAGTGGATAAATAATAAATAAATATTTAGTGTATTAATATTAAATACATGTTTAGTGTATAAATATTAAATACATGTTTAGTATATAAATATTAAATACATGTTTAATGTATTAATATTAAATATGTGTTTACTTTATTAAAATTAAATAAATGTTTTTGTATTAATATTAAATACATGTTTAGTGTATAAATATTAAATACAGGTTTAGTGTATTAATATTAAATACATGTTTAGTGTATGAATAATAACTACAGGTTTAGTGTATTAATATTAAATACATGTTTAGTGTATGAATGTTAAATAAATGTTTAGTTTATGAATATTAAATACATGTTTAGTGTATTAATATTAAATATATATTTAGTTTATTAAAATTAAATACATGTTTTGTATTAATATTAAATACATGTTTAGTGTATAAATATTAAATACATGTTTAGTGTATTAATATTAAATACATGTTTAGTGTATGAATATTAAATACATGTTTAGTGTATAAATATTAAATACATTTTTAGTGTATTAATATTAAATACATGTTAAGTGTATGAATATTAAATACATGTTTAGTGTATAAATAATAACTACATGTTTAGTGTATGAATATTAAATACACGTTTAGTGTATAAATGTTAAATACATGTTTAGTTTATGAATATTAAATACATGTTTAGTGTATAAATATTAAATACATGTTTAGTGTATTAATATTAAATACATGTTTAGTGTATGAATATTAAATATATTTTTAATGTATAAATATTAAATACATGTTTAGTGTATAAATATTAAATACATGTTTCGTGAATTAATATTAAATACATGTTAAGTGTATGAATATTAAATACATATTTAGTGTATGAATATTAAATACATGATTAGTGTATTAATATTAAATACATGATTAGTGTATAACTATTAAATACATGTTCAGTGTATAAATATTAAATACATGTTTAGTGTAATAATATTAAATATATGTGTAGTTTATTAAAATTAAATACATGTTTTTGTATTAATATTAAATACATGTTTAGTGTATAAATATTAAATACATGTTTAGTGTATGAATATTCAATACATGTTTACTGTATAAATATTAAATACATGTTTAGTGTATTAATATTAAATATATGTTTAGTTTATTAAACGTAAATACATGTTTTGTATTAATATTAAATACATGTTTAGTGTATGAATATTAAATACACGTTTAGTGTATGAATATTAAATGCATGTTTAGTTTATGAATATCAAATACATGTTTAGTGGATATATAATAAATACATATTTAGTGTATTGATATTAAATACATGTTTAGTGTATGAATATTAAATACATGTTTAGTGTATTAATATTAAATGCATGTTTAGTGTATAAATAATAACTACATGTTTAGTGTATGAATATTAAATACATGTTTAGTGTATAAATATTAAATACATGTTTAGTGTATTAATATTAAATACATGTTTAGTGTATTAATATTAAATACACTTTGGTGTATAAATATTAAATACACGTTTAGTGTAAAAATATTAAATACATGTTTAGTGTATTAATATTAAATATATGATTAGTTTATTAAAATTAAATACATTTTTTTGTATTAATATTAAATACATATTAAGTGTAAGAATAATAACTACATGTTTATTGAATGAATATTAAATAAATGTTTAGTGTATGAATATTTAATACATGTTTACTGTATTAATATTAAATATATGTTTAGTTTATTAAAATTAAATACATGTTTTTGTATTAATATTAAATGCATGTTTAGTGTATTAATATTAAATATATATTTAGGTTATTAAAATTAAATACATGTTTTTGTATTCATATGAAATACATGTTTAGTGTATTAATATTAAAAACATGTTTAGTGTATAAATGTTAAATACATGTTTAATGTATTAATATTAAAAACATGTTTAGTGTATAAATGTTAAATACATGTTTAGTGTATTAATATCAAATATATGTTTAGTTTATTAACATTAAATACATGTTTTGTATTAATATTAAATACATGTTTGGTGTATTAATATTAAATACATGTTTAGTGTATAAATATTTAATACGTGTTTACTGTATTAATATTAAATACATGTTTAGTGTATAAATAATAACTACATGTTTAGTGTATGAATATTAAATACATGTTTAGTGTATAAATATTAAATACATGTTTAGTGTATTAATATTAAATATATGTTTAGTTTATTAAAATTAAATACATGTTTTTGTATTAATATTAAATACATATTAAGTGTAAGAATAATAACTACATGTTTATTGTATGAATATTAAATACATGTTTAGTGTATTAATATTAAATACATGTTTAGTGTATAAATATTAAATACATGTTTACTGTATTAATATTAAATACATGTTTAGTGTATAAATAATAAATACATGTTTAGTGTATGAATATTAAATACATGTTTAGTGTATAAATATTAAATACATGTTTAGTGTATTAATATTAAATACATGTTTCGTGTATGAATATTAAATACATGTTTATATTTATAAATATTAAATACATGTTAAGTGTATGAATATTAAATACATATTTAGTGTATAAATATTAAATACATGATTAGTGTATTAATATTAAGTATATGATTAGTGTATGAATATTAAATACATGTTTAGTGTATGAATATTAAATACATGTTTAATGTATTAATATTAAATACAGGTTTAGTGTATTAATATTAAATACATGTTTAGTGTATGAATAATAACTACAGGTTTAGTGTATGAATATTAAATACATGTTTAGTGAATGAATGTTAAATACATGTTTAGTGTATGAATATTAAATACATGTTTAGTGTATTAATATTAAATATATATTTAGTTTATTAAAATTAAATACATGTTTTTTTATTAATATTGAATACATGTTTAGTGTATAAATATTAAATACATGTTTAGTGTATTAATATTAAATACATGTTTAGTGTATGAATATTAAATACATGTTTAGTGTATAAATATTAAATACATGTTTAGTGTATTAATATTAAATACATGTTTAGTGTATTAATATTAAATACACTTTTAGTGTGTAAATAGTAAATAAACGTTTAGTGTAACAATATTAAATACATGTTTAGTGTATTAATATTAAATATATGTTTATTTTATTAAAAATAAATAAATGTTTTTGTATTACTATTAAATACATATTAAGTGTAAGAATAATAACTACATGTTTATTGAATGAATATTAAATACATGTTTAGTGTATGAATATTTAATACATGTTTAGTGTATTAATATTAAATATGTGTTTAGTTTATTAAAATTAAATACATGTTTTTGTATTAATATTAAATACATGTTTAGTGTATTAATATTAAATATATGTTTAGTTTATTAAAATTAAATACATGTTTTTGTATTAATATTAAATACATGTTTAGTGTATTAATATTAAATACATGTTTAGTGTATTAATATTAAAAACATGTTTAGTGTATAAATGTTAAATACATGTTTAGTGTATTAATATCAAATACATGTTTAGTTTATTAAAATAAATACATATTTCTGTATTAATATTAAATACATGTTTAGTGTATGAATGTTAAATACATGTTTAGTGTATGAATATTAAATATATGTTTAGTTTATTAAAATTAAATCAATGTTTAGTGTATAAATATTAAATACATGTTTAGTGTATAAATATTAAATACATGTTTCGTGTATGAATATTAAATACATGTTTAGTGTATAAATAATAACTACATGTTTAGTGTATGAATCTTAAATACATGTTTAGTGTATTAATATTAAATACATGTTTAGTGTATAAATATTAAATACATGTTTAGTGTATTAATATTAAATACATGTTTAGTGTATGAATATTGAATACATGTTTAGTGTATGAATATTAAATACAAGTTTAGTTTGAAAATATTAAATACATGTTTAGTCTATTATTAAATTCCATTTTAGTGTATAATTATTAAATACATGTTTAGTGTATTAATATTAAATACATGTTTAGTGTATTAATATTAAAAACATGTTTAGTGTATAAATGTTAAATACATGTTTAGTGTATAAATATTAAATACATGTTTAGTGTATTAATATTAAATATATGTTTGGTTTATTAAAATTAAATACATGTTTTTGTATTAATATTAAATACATGTTTAGTGTATTAATATTAAATACATGTTTAGTGTATAAATGTTAAATACATGTTTAGTGTATGAATATTAAATACATGTTTAGTGTATTAATATTAAATATGTTTAGTTTATTCAAATTAAATACATGTTTTTGTATAAATGTTAAATACATGTTTAGTGTATAAATATCAAATATATGTTTAGTTTATAAAATTAAATACATGTTTTTGTATTAATATTAAATACATGTTTAGTGTATAAATATTTAATACATGTTTAGTGTATTCATATTAAATACATGTTTAGTGTATTAATATTAAATATATGTTTAGTTTATTAAAATTAAATACATGTTTTTGTATTCATATTAAATACATGTTTAGTGTATTAATATTAAAACATGTTTAGTGTATAAATAATAACTACAAGTTTAGTGTATGAATATTAAATACATGTTTAGTGTATTCCTATTAAATACATGTTTAGTGTATTAATATTAAATATATGTTTAGTTTATTAAAATTAAATACATGTTTTTGTATTCATATTAAATACATGTTTAGTGTATTAATATTAAAAAAATGTTTATTGTATTAATATTAAATACATGTTTAGTGTATTAATATTAAAACATGTTTAGTGTATAAATGTTAAATACATGTTTAGTGTATTAATATTAAATATATGTTTAGTTTATCAAAATTAAATACATGTTTTTGTATTAATATTAAAAACATGTTTAGTGTATAAATATTAAATACATGTTTAGTGTATTAATATTAAAAACATGTTTAGTGTATAAATGTTAAATACATGTTTAGTGTATTAATATTAAATATATGTTTAGTTTATTAACATTAAACACATGTTTTTGTATTAATATTAAATACACGTTTAGTGTATTAATATTAAATACATGTTTAGTGTATACATATTTAATACATGTTTACTGTATTAATATTAAATACATGTTTAGTGTATAAATAGTAACTACATGTTTAGTGTATGAATATTAAATACATCTTTAGTGTATAAATATTAAATACATGTTTAGTGTATTAATATTAAATATATGTTTAGTTTATTAAAATTAAATACATGTTTTTGTATTAATATTAAATACATATTAAGTGTAAGAATAATAACTACATGTTTATTGTATAAATGTTAAATACATGTTTAGTGTATAAATATTAAATATATGTTTAGTTTATTAAAATTAAATACAGGTTTTTGTATTAATATTAAATACATGTTTACTGTATTAATATTAGATACATGTTTAGTGTATAAATATTTAATACATGTTTACTGTATTAATATTAAATACATGTTTAGTGTATAAATAATAACTACATGTTTAGTGTATTAATATTAAAAACATGTTTAGTGTATAAATGTTAAATACATGTTTAGTATATTAATATTAAATATATGTTTAGTTTATTAAAATTAAATACATGTTTTTGTATTAATATTAAATACATATTAAGTGTAAGAATAATAACTACATGTTTATTGTATGAATATTAAATACATGTTTAGTGTATACATATTTAATACATGTTTACTGTATTAATATTAAATACATGTTTAGTGTATGAATAATAACTACATGTTTAATGTATGAATATTAAATACATGTTTAGTGTATAAATATTAAATACATGTTTAGTGTATTAATATTAAATACATGTTTCGTGTATGAATATTAAATACATGTTTATATTTACAAATATTAAATAAATGTTAAGTGTATGAATATTAAATACATATTTAGTGTATACATATTAAATACATGATTAGTGTATTAATATTAAATACATGATTAGTGTATGAATACTAAATACATGTTTAGTGTATGAATATTAAATACATGTTTAGTGTATTAATATTAAATACATGATTAGTGTATTACTATTAAATACATGTTTAGTGTATAAATAATAACTACATATTTTGTGTATGAATATTAAATACATGTTTAGTGTATTAATATTAAATACATGTTTAGTGTATCAATATTAAATATATGTTTAGTTTATTAAAATAAATACATATTTTTGTATTAATATTAAATACATGTTTAATGTATTAATATCAAATACATGTTTAGTGTATGAATATTAAATACATGTTTAGTTTATTAAAATTAAATAAATGTTTAGTGTATAAATATTAAATACATGTTTAGTGTATAAATATTAAATACATGTTTCGTGTATGAATATTAAATACATGTTTAGTGTATAAATATTAAATACATGTTTCGTGTATGAATATTAAATACATGTTTAGTGTATAAATAATAACTACATGTTTAGTGCATGAATATTAAATACATGTTTAGTGTATTAATATTAAATATATATTTAGTTTATTAAAATTAAATATGTGTTTTTGTATTAATATTAAATACATGTTTAGTGTATAAATATTAAATACATGATTAGTGTATTAATATTAAATACATGATTAGTGTATAAATATTAAATACATGTTTAGTGTATGAATATTAAATACATGTTTAGTGTATTAATATTAAATACATGTTTAGTGTATAAATAATAACTACATATTTAGTGTACGAATATTAAATACATGTTTAGTGTATGAATATTAAATACATGTTTACTGTATGAATATTAAATACATGTTTAGTGTATGAATATTAAATACATTTTTAATGTATGAATATTAAATACATATTTAGTGTATAAATATTAAATACATGTTAAAAGTATAAATATTAAATACATATTTAGCGTATGAATATTAAATACATGATTAGTGTATTAATATTAAATACATGATTAGTGTATAAATATTAAATACATGTTTAGCGTATTAGTATTAAATACATGTTTAGTGTATTAGTATTAAATACATGTTTAGTGTATTAATATTAAATACATGTTTAGTGTATGAATATTAAATACATGTTTAGTGTATGAATATTAAATACATGTTTAGTGTATGAATATTCAATACATTATTACTGTATAAATATTAAATACATGTTTAGTGTATTAATATTAAATACATGTTTAGTGTATCAATATTAAATATATGTTTAGTTTATTAAAATAAATACATATTTTTGTATTAATATTAAATACATGTTTAATGTATTAATATCAAATACATGTTTAGTGTATGAATATTAAATACATGTTTAGTTTATTAAAATTAAATAAATGTTTAGTGTATAAATATTAAATACATGTTTAGTGTATAAATATTAAATACATGTTTCGTGTATGAATATTAAATACATGTTTAGTGTATAAATATTAAATACATGTTTCGTGTATGAATATTAAATACATGTTTAATGTATAAATAATAACTACATGTTTAGTGCATGAATATTAAATACATGTTTAGTGTATTAATATTAAATATATATTTAGTTTATTAAAATTAAATATGTGTTTTTGTATTAATATTAAATACATGTTTAGTGTATAAATATTAAATACATGATTAGTGTATTAATATTAAATACATGATTAGTGTATAAATATTAAATACATGTTTAGTGTATGAATATTAAATACATGTTTAGTGTATTAATATTAAATACATGTTTAGTGTATAAATAATAACTACATATTTAGTGTACGAATATTAAATACATGTTTAGTGTATAAATATTAAATACATTTTTAATGTATGAATATTAAATACATATTTAGTGTATAAATATTAAATACATGTTAAGTGTATAAATATTAAATACATATTTAGCGTATGAATATTAAATACATGATTAGTGTATTAATATTAAATACATGATTAGTGTATAAATATTAAATACATGTTTAGTGTATTAGTATTAAATACATGTTTAGTGTATTAATATTAAATACATGTTTAGTGTATTAATATTAAATACATGTTTAGTGTATAAATAATAACTAAATGTTTAGTGTATGAATATTAAATACATGTTCAGTGTATAAATATTAAATACATGTTTAGTGTATGAATATTAAATACATGTTTAGTGTATGAATATTAAATACATGTTTAGTGTATGAATATTAAATACATGTTTAGTGTATGAATATTCAATACATGATTACTGTATGAATATTAAATACATGTTTAGTGTATTAATATTAAATACATGTTTAGTGTATTAATATTAAATACATGTTTAGTGTATAAATAATAACTAGATGTTTAGTGTATGAATATTAAATACATGTTTAGTGTATAAATGTTAAATACATGTTTAGTTTATGAATATTAAATACATGTTTAGTGTATTAATATTAAATATATATTTAGTTTATTACATTAAATACATGCATTTGTGTTAATATTAAATACATGTTTAGTGTATGAATATTAAATATATATTTAGTTTATGAATATTTAATACATGTTTAGTGGATATATAATAAATACATATTTAGTGTATTAATATTAAATACATGTTTAGTGTATAAATATTAAATACATGTTTAGTGTATTAATATTAAACACATGTTTAGTGTATGAATATTAAATACACTTTTAGTGTATGAATATTAAATATACGTTTAGTGTAAAAATATTAAATACATGTTTAGTGTATTAATATTAAATATATATTTAGTTTATTAAAATTAAATACATGTTTTTGTATTAATATTAAATACATGTTTAGTGTATAAATATTTAATACATGTTTACTGTATCAATATTAAATACATGTTTAGTGTATAAATAATAACTACATGTTTAGTGTATGAATATTAAATACATGTTTAGTGTATGAATATTAAATACATGTTTAGTGTATGAATATTAAATATATGTTTAGTTTATTAAAATTAAATACATATTTTTGTATTAATATTAAATACATATTAAGTGTAAGAATAATAACTACATGTTTATTGAATGAATATTAAATACATGTTTAGTGTATAAATATTTAATACATGTTTACTGTATTAATATTAAATACATGTTTAGTGTATGAATAATAACTACATGTTTAGTGTATGAATATTAAATACATGTTTAGTGTATAAATATTAAATACATGTTTAGTGTATTAATATTAAATATATGTTTAGTTTATTAAAAATTAAATACATGTTTAGTGTATGAATATTAAATACATGTTTAGTGTATAAATGTTAAATACATGTTTAGTTTATGAATATTAAATACATGTTTAGTGTATTAATATTAAATATATATTTAGTTTATTAAAATTAAATACATGTTTTTGTATTAATATTAAATACATGTTTAGTGTATTAATATTAAATACATGTTTACTGTATTAATATTAAATACATGTTTAGTGTATAAATAATAACTACATGTTTAGTGTATGAATATTAAATACTTGTTTAGTGTATAAATATTAAATACATGTTTAGTGTATTAATATTAAATATATGTTTAATTTATTAAAATTAAATACATGTTTTTGTATAAATATTAAATACATGTTTATTGTATGAATATTAAATACATGTTTAGTGTATAAATATTAAATACATGTTTAGTGTATGAATATTAAATACATGTTTAATGTATGAATATTAAATACATGTTTAGTGTATAAATATTAAATACATGTTTCGTGTACGAATATTAAATACATGTTTAGTGTATGAATATTAAATACATGTTTAATGTATGAATATTAAATTCATGTTTAGTGTATTAATATTAAATATATGTTTAGTGTATTAATATTAAATACATGTTTAGTGTATAAATAATAACTAAATGTTTAGTGTATGAATATTAAATACATGTTCAGTGTATAAATATTAAATACATGTTTAGTGTATTAATATTAAATACATGTTTAGTGTATTAATATTAAATACATGTTTGGTGTATTAATATTAAATACATGTTTAGTGTATAAATAATAACTAAATGTTTAGTGTATGAATATTAAATACATGTTCAGTGTATAAAAATTAAATATATGTTTAGTTTATTAAAATTAAATACATGTTTTTGTATTAATATTAAATACATGTTTAGCGTATAAATATTAAATACATGTTTAGTGTATAAATATTAAATACATGTTTCGTGTACGAATATTAAATACATGTTTAGTGTATGAATATTAAATACATGTTTAGTGTATTAATATTAAATATGTTTAGTTTATTCAAATTAAATACATGTTTTTGTATAAATGTTAAATACATGTTTAGTGTATAAATATCAAATATATGTTTAGTTTATAAAATTAAATACATGTTTTTGTATTAATATTAAATACATGTTTAGTGTATAAATATTTAATACATGTTTAGTGTATTCATATTAAATACATGTTTAGTGTATTAATATTAAATATATGTTTAGTTTATTAAAATTAAATACATGTTTTTGTATTCATATTAAATACATGTTTAGTGTATTAATATTAAAACATGTTTAGTGTATAAATAATAACTACAAGTTTAGTGTATGAATATTAAATACATGTTTAGTGTATTCCTATTAAATACATGTTTAGTGTATTAATATTAAATATATGTTTAGTTTATCAAAATTAAATACATGTTTTTGTATTAATATTAAAAACATGTTTAGTGTATAAATATTAAATACATGTTTAGTGTATTAATATTAAAAACATGTTTAGTGTATAAATGTTAAATACATGTTTAGTGTATTAATATTAAATATATGTTTAGTTTATTAACATTAAACACATGTTTTTGTATTAATATTAAATACACGTTTAGTGTATTAATATTAAATACATGTTTAGTGTATACATATTTAATACATGTTTACTGTATTAATATTAAATACATGTTTAGTGTATAAATAGTAACTACATGTTTAGTGTATGAATATTAAATACATCTTTAGTGTATAAATATTAAATACATGTTTAGTGTATTAATATTAAATATATGTTTAGTTTATTAAAATTAAATACATGTTTTTGTATTAATATTAAATACATATTAAGTGTAAGAATAATAACTACATGTTTATTGTATAAATGTTAAATACATGTTTAGTGTATAAATATTAAATATATGTTTAGTTTATTAAAATTAAATACAGGTTTTTGTATTAATATTAAATACATGTTTACTGTATTAATATTAGATACATGTTTAGTGTATAAATATTTAATACATGTTTACTGTATTAATATTAAATACATGTTTAGTGTATAAATAATAACTACATGTTTAGTGTATTAATATTAAAAACATGTTTAGTGTATAAATGTTAAATACATGTTTAGTATATTAATATTAAATATATGTTTAGTTTATTAAAATTAAATACATGTTTTTGTATTAATATTAAATACATATTAAGTGTAAGAATAATAACTACATGTTTATTGTATGAATATTAAATACATGTTTAGTGTATACATATTTAATACATGTTTACTGTATTAATATTAAATACATGTTTAGTGTATGAATAATAACTACATGTTTAATGTATGAATATTAAATACATGTTTAGTGTATAAATATTAAATACATGTTTAGTGTATTAATATTAAATACATGTTTCGTGTATGAATATTAAATACATGTTTATATTTACAAATATTAAATAAATGTTCAGTGTATGAATATTAAATACATATTTAGTGTATACATATTAAATACATGATTAGTGTATTAATATTAAATACATGATTAGTGTATGAATACTAAATACATGTTTAGTGTATGAATATTAAATACATGTTTAGTGTATTAATATTAAATACATGATTAGTGTATTAATATTAAATACATGTTTAGTGTATAAATAATAACTACATATTTTGTGTATGAATATTAAATACATGTTTAGTGTATTAATATTAAATACATGTTTAGTGTATCAATATTAAATATATGTTTAGTTTATTAAAATAAATACATATTTTTGTATTAATATTAAATACATGTTTAATGTATTAATATCAAATACATGTTTAGTGTATGAATATTAAATACATGTTTAGTTTATTAAAATTAAATAAATGTTTAGTGTATAAATATTAAATACATGTTTAG
This sequence comes from Nerophis ophidion, assembly GCF_033978795.1. NCBI lineage: Eukaryota > Metazoa > Chordata > Actinopteri > Syngnathiformes > Syngnathidae > Nerophis > Nerophis ophidion. The sequence continues at coordinate 779,919 of NW_026906962.1, read as the reverse complement.
TGTATAAATATTAAATACATGTTTCGTGTATGAATATTAAATACATGTTTAGTGTATAAATATTAAATACATGTTTCGTGTATGAATATTAAATACATGTTTAGTGTATAAATAATAACTACATGTTTAGTGCATGAATATTAAATACATGTTTAGTGTATTAATATTAAATATATATTTAGTTTATTAAAATTAAATATGTGTTTTTGTATTAATATTAAATACATGTTTAGTGTATAAATATTAAATACATGATTAGTGTATTAATATTAAATACATGATTAGTGTATAAATATTAAATACATGTTTAGTGTATGAATATTAAATACATGTTTAGTGTATTAATATTAAATACATGTTTAGTGTATAAATAATAACTACATATTTAGTGTACGAATATTAAATACATGTTTAGTGTATAAATATTAAATACATGTTTACTGTATGAATATTAAATACATGTTTAGTGTATGAATATTAAATACATTTTTAATGTATGAATATTAAATACATATTTAGTGTATAAATATTAAATACATGTTAAGTGTATAAATATTAAATACATATTTAGCGTATGAATATTAAATACATGATTAGTGTATTAATATTAAATACATGATTAGTGTATAAATATTAAATACATGTTTAGTGTATTAGTATTAAATACATGTTTAGTGTATTAATATTAAATACATGTTTAGTGTATTAATATTAAATACATGTTTAGTGTATAAATAATAACTAAATGTTTAGTGTATGAATATTAAATACATGTTCAGTGTATAAATATTAAATACATGTTTAGTGTATGAATATTAAATACATGTTTAGTGTATGAATATTAAATACATGTTTAGTGTATGAATATTAAATACATGTTTAGTGTATGAATATTCAATACATGATTACTGTATAAATATTAAATACATGTTTAGTGTATTAATATTAAATACATGTTTAGTGTATTAATATTAAATACATGTTTAGTGTATAAATAATAACTAGATGTTTAGTGTATGAATATTAAATACATGTTTAGTGTATAAATGTTAAATACATGTTTAGTTTATGAATATTAAATACATGTTTAGTGTATTAATATTAAATATATATTTAGTTTATTACATTAAATACATGCATTTGTGTTAATATTAAATACATGTTTAGTGTATGAATATTAAATATATATTTAGTTTATGAATATTTAATACATGTTTAGTGGATATATAATAAATACATATTTAGTGTATTAATATTAAATACATGTTTAGTGTATAAATATTAAATACATGTTTAGTGTATTAATATTAAACACATGTTTAGTGTATGAATATTAAATACACTTTTAGTGTATGAATATTAAATATACGTTTAGTGTAAAAATATTAAATACATGTTTAGTGTATTAATATTAAATATATATTTAGTTTATTAAAATTAAATACATGTTTTTGTATTAATATTAAATACATGTTTAGTGTATAAATATTTAATACATGTTTACTGTATCAATATTAAATACATGTTTAGTGTATAAATAATAACTACATGTTTAGTGTATGAATATTAAATACATGTTTAGTGTATGAATATTAAATACATGTTTAGTGTATGAATATTAAATATATGTTTAGTTTATTAAAATTAAATACATATTTTTGTATTAATATTAAATACATATTAAGTGTAAGAATAATAACTACATGTTTATTGAATGAATATTAAATACATGTTTAGTGTATAAATATTTAATACATGTTTACTGTATTAATATTAAATACATGTTTAGTGTATGAATAATAACTACATGTTTAGTGTATGAATATTAAATACATGTTTAGTGTATAAATATTAAATACATGTTTAGTGTATTAATATTAAATATATGTTTAGTTTATTAAAAATTAAATACATGTTTAGTGTATGAATATTAAATACATGTTTAGTGTATAAATGTTAAATACATGTTTAGTTTATGAATATTAAATACATGTTTAGTGTATTAATATTAAATATATATTTAGTTTATTAAAATTAAATACATGTTTTTGTATTAATATTAAATACATGTTTAGTGTATTAATATTAAATACATGTTTACTGTATTAATATTAAATACATGTTTAGTGTATAAATAATAACTACATGTTTAGTGTATGAATATTAAATACATGTTTAGTGTATAAATATTAAATACATGTTTAGTGTATTAATATTAAATATATGTTTAGTTTATTAAAATTAAATACATGTTTTTGTATAAATATTAAATACATGTTTATTGTATGAATATTAAATACATGTTTAGTGTATAAATATTAAATACATGTTTAGTGTATGAATATTAAATACATGTTTAATGTATGAATATTAAATACATGTTTAGTGTATAAATATTAAATACATGTTTCGTGTACGAATATTAAATACATGTTTAGTGTATGAATATTAAATACATGTTTAATGTATGAATATTAAATTCATGTTTAGTGTATTAATATTAAATACATGTTTAGTGTATTAATATTAAATACATGTTTAGTGTATAAATAATAACTAAATGTTTAGTGTATGAATATTAAATACATGTTCAGTGTATAAATATTAAATACATGTTTAGTGTATTAATATTAAATACATGTTTAGTGTATTAATATTAAATACATGTTTGGTGTATTAATATTAAATACATGTTTAGTGTATAAATAATAACTAAATGTTTAGTGTATGAATATTAAATACATGTTCAGTGTATAAAAATTAAATATATGTTTAGTTTATTAAAATTAAATACATGTTTTTGTATTAATATTAAATACATGTTTAGCGTATAAATATTAAATACATGTTTAGTGTATAAATATTAAATACATGTTTCGTGTACGAATATTAAATACATGTTTAGTGTATAAATATTAAATACATGTTTAATGTATGAATATTAAATTCATGTTTAGTGTATTAATATTAAATACATGTTTAGTGTATTAATATTAAATACATGTTTAGTGTATAAATAATAACTAAATGTTTAGTGTATGAATATTAAATACATGTTCAGTGTATAAATATTAAATACATGTTTAGTGTATTAATATTAAATACATGTTTAGTGTAAAATATTAAATACATGTTTAGTGTATTAATATTAAATATATATTTAGTTTATGAATATTAAATACATGTTTAGCTGATATATAATAAATAAATATTTAGTGTATTAATATTAAATATATATTTAGTTTATGAATATTAAATACATGTTTAGCTGATATATAATAAATACATATTTAGTGTATTAATATTAAATACATGTTTAGTGTATAAATATTAAATACATGTTTAGTGTATGAATAATAACTACATGTTTAGTGTATAAATATTAAATACATGTTTAGTTTATTAATGTTAAATATATGTTTAGTTTATTAAAAAATAAATACATGTTTAGTGTATGAATATTAAATACATGTTTATTGTATAAATATTAAATACATATTTAGTGTATTAATATTAAATATATGTTTAGTTTATTAAAATTAAATGCAAGTTTTTGTATTAATATTAAATACATGTTTAGTGTATAAATATTAAATACATGTTTAGTGTATTAATATTAAATACTTGTTTCGTGTATGAATATTAAATTCATGTTTATTGTATAAATATTAAATACATGTAAAGTGTATGAATATTAAATACATATTTAGTGTATAAATATTAAATACATGATTAGTGTATTAATATTAAATACATGATTAGTGTATGAATATTAAATACATGTTTAGTGTATTAATATTAAATACATGTTTAGTGTATGAATATTAAATACATGTTTAGTGTATTAATATCAAATACATGTTTAGTGTATTAATATTAAGTACACTTTTAGTGTATAAATATTAAATACACGTTTAGTGTAAAAATATTAAATACATGTTTAGTGTATTAATATTAAGTATATGTTTTGTGTATAAATATTAAATACATATTTAGTGTATTAATATTAAATACATGTTTTGTGTATAAATAATAACTACATATTTAGTGTATGAATATTAAATACATGTTTAGTGTTATAATATTAAATACATGTTTAGTGTATTAATATTAAATATATGTTTAGTTTATTAAAATTAAATACATATTTTTGTATTAATATTAAATACATGTTTAGTGTATAAATAATAACTACATGTTTAGTGTATGAATATTAAATACATGTTTAGTGTATTCATATTAAATATATGTTTAGTGTATTAATATTAAATATATGTTTGGTTTATTAAAATTAAAGACATGTTTTTGTATTAATATTAAATACATGTTTAGTTTATAAATAATAACTACATATTTAGTGTATGAATATTAAATACATGTTTAGTGTATTAATATTAAATACACGTTTAGTGTATTAATATTAAATATATGATTAGTTTATTAAAATTAAATACATATTTTTGTATTAATATTAAATGCCTGTTTAGTGTATGAATATTAAATACATGTTTAGTGTATTCATATTAAATACATGTTTAGTGTATTAATATTAAATATATGTTTAGTTTATTAAAATTAAATACATATTTTTGTATTAATATTAAATACATGTTTAGTGTATTAATATTAAATACATGTTTATTGTATAAATGTTAAATACCTGTTTAGTGTATAAATAATAACTACATGTTTAGTGTATGAATATTAAATACAGGTTTAGTGTATAAATAATAACTACATGTTTAGTGTATGAATATTAAATACATGTTTAGTGTATAAATGTTAAATACATGTTTAGTTTTTGAATATTAAATACATGTTTAGTGTATTAATATTAAATATATGTTTAGTTTATTAAAATTAAATACATGTTTTTGTATTAATATTAAATAAATGTTTAGTGTACAAATATTAAATACATGTTTAGTGTATTAATATTAAATATATGTTTAGTTTATTAAAATTAAATACATGTTTTTGTATTACTATTAAATACATGTTTAGTGTACAAATATTAAATACATGTTTAGTGTATAAATATTAAATACATGTTAAGGGTATAAATATTAAATACATATTTAGTGTATAAATATTAAATACATGATTATTGTATTAATATTAAATACATGATTAGTGTATAAATATTAAATACATGTTTAGTGAATGAATATTAAATACATGTTGTTGTATTAATATTAAATACATGTTTAGTGTATAAATATTAAATACATGTTTAGTGAAAAAATATTAAATACATGTTTAGTGTATAAATATTAAATACATGTTTACTGTATTAATATTAAATACATGTTTAGTGCATAAATAATAACTACATGTTTAGTGTATGAATATTGAATACTTGTTTAGTGTATAAATATTAAATACATGTTTAGTGTATTAATATTAAATATATGTTTAGTTTACTAAAATTAAATACATGTTTTTGTATTAATATTAAATACATGTTTAGTGTATAAATATTAAATACATGTTTAGTGTATTAATATTAAATACATGTTTAGTGTATTAATATTAAATATATGTTTAGTTTATTAAAATTAAATACATATTTTTGTATTAATATTAAATATATGTTTAGTGTATTAATATTAAATACATGTTTAGTATACAAATATTTAATACATGTTTACTGTATTAATATTAAATACATGTTTAGTGTATAAATAATAACTACATTTTTAGTGTATGAATATTAAATACATGTTTAGTGTATTAATATTAAATACATGTTTAGTGTATTAATATTAAATACATGTTTCGTGTATGAGTATTAAATACATGTTTATTGTATAAATATTAAATACATGTTTAGTGTATTAATATTAAATATATGTTTAGTTTATTAAAATTAAATACATGTTTTTGTATTAATATTAAATACATGTTTAGTGTATGAATATTAAATACATGTTTAGTGTATTAATATTAAATACATTTTTAGTGTATAAATGTTAAATACATGTTTAGTGTATAAATATTAAATATATGTTTAGTTTATTAAAATTAAATACGTGTTTTTGTATTAATATTAAATACATGTTTAGTGTATTAATATTAAAAACATGTTTAGTGTATAAATGTTAAATACATGTTTAGTGTATAAATATTAAATATATGTTTAGTTTATTAAAATTAAATAAATTTTTTGTATTAATATTGAATACATGTTTAGTGTATTAATATTAAATACATGTTTGGTGTATAAATGTTAAATACATGTTTAGTGTATAAATATTAAATACATGTTTAGTGTATTAATATTAAATATATGTTTAGTTTATTAAAATTAAATACATGTTTTTGTATTAATATTAAATACATGTTTAGTGTATTAATATTAAATACATTTTTAGTGTATAAATGTTAAATACATGTTTAGTGTATAAATATTAAATATATGTTTAGTTTATTAAAATTAAATACGTGTTTTTGTATTAATATTAAATACATGTTTAGTGTATTAATATTAAAAACATGTTTAGTGTATAAATGTTAAATACATGTTTAGTGTATAAATATTAAATATATGTTTAGTTTATTAAAATTAAATACATTTTTTGTATTAATATTGAATACATGTTTAGTGTATTAATATTAAATACATGTTTAGTGTATAAATGTTAAATACATGTTTAGTGTATTAATATTAAATATATGTTTAGTTTATTAAAATTAAATACATGTTTTTGTATTAATATTAAATACATGTTTAGTGTATTAATATTAAATACATGTTTAGTGTATAAATGTTAAATACATATTTAGTGTATAAATATTAAATACATGTTTAGTGTATTAATATTAAATATATGTTTAGTTTATTAAAATTAAATACATGTTTTTGTATTAATATTAAATACATGTTTAGTGTATTGATATCAAATACATGTTTTGTGTATGAATGTTAAATACATGTTTAGTGTATGAATATTAAATACATGTTTAGTATAATAATATTAAATATGTTTAGTTTATTAAAATTAAATACATGTTTTTGTATTAATATTAAATACATGTTTAGTGTATAAATATTAAATACATGCTTAGTGTATTAATATTAAATACATGTTTAGTGTATAAATATAAGTGTATGAGAAACCAAACTTATGTAAAAAAAATAAAAGAAACAAAAAAAAGGAAAAAGAGAGATAGAGAGACGGAGAGGACCGGACTTATTAAGAGGGAACGTGCGCCCTCCTGTGGACTTCTGCCGCAACTGCACACATAAAGAAATTCATTATTTCCAAGTGTGCCTTATTTAGAGGATAATAAATACATGTTTACTGTATGAATATTAAATATATGATTAGTATATAATTACATATACGTTTAGTATATGATTATTGAATACATGTTCAGTGTAGTAATATTAAATACATGTTTAGTGTATGAATATTAAATACATGTTTAGTGTATAAATATTAAATAGATGTTTAGTGTATAAATATTAAATACACTTTTAGTGTATAAATATTAAACACACGTTTAGTGTAAAACTATTAAATACATGTTTAGTGTATTAATATTAAATATATGTTTAGTTTATTAAAATTAAATCCTTTTTTTGTATTAATATTAAATACATATTAAGTGTAAGAATAATAACTACATGTTTATTGTATGAATATTAAATACATGTTTAGTGTATAAATATTTAATACATGTTTACTGTATGAATATTAAATACATGTTTAGTGTATGAATATTAAATACATGTTTAGTGTATTAATATTAAATACATGTTTATTGTATACATATTAAATACATGTTAAGTGTATGAATATTAAATACATATTTAGTGTATAAATATTAAATACATGATTAGTGTATTAATATTAAATACATGATTAGTGTATGAATATTAAATACATGTTTAGTGTATGAATATTAAATACATGTTTAGTGTATAAATATTAAATACATGTTTAGTGTAATAATATTAAATATATGTTTAGTTTATTAAAATTAAATACATGTTTTTGTATTAATATTAAGTACATGTTTAGTGTATAAATATTAAATACATGTTTAGTGTATTAATATTAAATACAGGTTTAGTGTATTAATATTAAATATATGTTTAGTTTATTAAAATTAAATACATATTTTTGTATTAATATTAAATACATGTTTAGTGTATTAATATTAAATACATGTTTAGTGTATAAATATTAAATACATGTTTAGTGTATGAATAATAACTACATGTTTAGTGTATTAATATTAAATACGTGTTTAGTGTATTAATATTAAATATATGTTTAGTTTATTAAAATTAAATACATGTTTTTGTATTAATATTAAATACATGTTTAGTGTATTAATATTAAATACATGTTTAGTGTATTCATATTAAATACATGTTAAGTGTATGAATATTAAATACATATTTAGTGTATGAATATTAAATACATGATTAGTGTATTAATATTAAATACTTGTTTAGTGTATAAATATTAAATACATGTTTAGTGTATTAATATTAAATACATGTTTAGTGTATTAATATTAAATACATGTTTAATGTATAAATATAAGTGTATGAGAAACCAAATTTATGTAAAAAAAAATAAAAGAAACAAAAAAAAAGGAAAAAGAGAGAGAGAGACGGAGAGGACCGGACTTATTAAGAGGGAACGTGCGCCCTCCTGTGGACTTCTGCCGCAACTGCACACATAAAGAAATTCATTATTTCTAAGTGTGCCTTATTTAGAGGATAATAAATACATGTTTACTGTATGAATATTAAATATATGATTAGTATATGATTACATATACGTTTAGTATATGATTATTAAATACATGTTCAGTGTATTAATATTAAATACATGTTTAGTGTATTAATATTAAATACATGTTTAGTGTATAAATATTAAATACATGTTTAGTGTATGAATATTAAATACATGTTTAGTGTATAAATATTAAATACAATGTTAGTGTATTAATATTAAATATATGTTTAGTTTATTAAACTTAAATACATGTTTTTGTATTAATATTAAATACATGTTTAGTGTATGAATATTAAATACACGTTTAGTGTATGAATATTAAATACATGTTTAGTTTATGAATATTAAATACATGTTCAGTGTAGGGAATAAGCGGTACAAAATGGATGGATGGATGGATGGATGTTTAGTGTATGAATATTAAATACATGTTTAATGTATAAATATTAAATACATGTTTAGTGTATGAATATTAAATGTATGTTTAGTGTATTAATATTAAATACATGTTTAGTGTATAAATATTAAATACATGTTTAGTGTATGAATATTAAATACATGTTTAGTGTATAAATATTAAATACACGTTTAGTGTATGAATATTAAATACATGTTTTGTTTATGAATATTAAATACATGTTCAGTGTATTAATATTAAATACATGTTTAGTGTATAAATATTAAATACATGTTTAGTGTATTAATATTAAATACATGTTTAGTGTATTCATATTAAATACATGTTTAGTGTTTTAATATTAAATATATGTTTAGTTTATTAAAATTAAATACATGTTTTTGTATTAATATTAAATACATGTTTAGTGTATTAATATTAAATACATGTTTACTGTATGAATATTAAATATATGATTAGTATATAATTACATATATGTTTAGTATATGATTATTAAATACATGTTCAGTGTATTAATATTAAATACATGTTTAGTATATGAATATTAAATACATGTTTAGTGTATGAATATTAAATACATGTTTGGTGTATAAATATTAAATACATGTTTAGTGTATTAAAATAAAATGCATGTTTTTTTATTAATATTAAATACATGTTTCGTGTATAAATGTTAAATACATGTCTAGTGTATTAATATTAAATATATATTTAGTTTATTAAAATTAAATACATGTTTTTGTATTAATATTAAATACATGTTTAGTGTATTAATATTAAATACATGTTTAGTGTATGAATAATAACTACATGTTTAGTGTATGAATATTAAATACATGTTTAGTGTATGAATATTAAATACAGGTTTAGTCTGAAAATATTAAATACATGTTTAGTCTATTATTAAATTCAATTTTAGTGTATATTTATTAAATACATGTTTAGTCTATTATTAAATTCAATTTTAGTGTATTTTTATTAAATACATGTTTAGTGTATTAATATTAAATATATATTTAGTTTATAAAATTAAATACATGTTTTTGTATTAATATTAAATACATGTTTAGTGTATAAATATTAAATATATGTTTAGTGTATGAATAATAACTACATGTTTAGTGTATTAATAATAAATACATGTTTAGTGTATAAATATTAAATACACTTTTAGTGTATAAATATTAAATACACTTTTAGTGTATAAATATTAAATACACGTTTAGTGTAAACATATTAAATACATGTTTAGTGTGTTAATATTAAATATATGTTTAGTGTATAAATATTTAATACATGTTTACTGTATTAATATTAAATACATGTTTTGTGTATGAATATTAAATACACGTTTAGTGTATAAATATTAAATACATGTTAAGTGTATAAATATTAAATACATATTTAGTGTATGAATATTAAATACATGATTAGTGTATTAATATTAAATACTTGTTTAGTGTATAAATATTGAATACATGTTTAGTGTATGAATATTAAATACATGTTTAGTGTATTAATATTAAATACATGTTTGGTGTATTAATATTAAATATATGTTTAGTTTATTAAAATTAAATGAATGTTTTTGTATTAATATTAAATACATGTTTAGTGTATTAATATTAAACACATGTTTAGTGTATGAATATTTAATACATGTTTAGTGTATGAATATTAAATACATGTTTAGTGTATTAATATTAAATATATGTTTAGTTTATTAAAATTAAATACATGTTTTTGTATTAATATTAAATACATGTTTAGTGTATAAATATTAAATACATGTTTAGTGTATTAATATTAAATACATGTTTAGTGTATACATATAAGTGTATGAGAAACCAAACTTATGTAAAAAAAAATAATAATAAAAAAAAAATTGAAAAAGAGAGAGAGACGGAGTGGACTGGACTTATTAAGAGGGAACGTTCGCCCTCCTGTGGAGATCTTCCGCAACTGCACACATAAAGTAATTCATTATTTCCAAGTGTGCCTTATTTAGAGGATAATAAATACATGTTTACTGTATGAATATTAAATATATGATTAGTATATAATTACATATACGTTTAGTATATGATTATTAAATACATGTTCAGTGTATTAATATTAAATACATGTTTAGTGTATGAATATTAAATACATGTTTGGTGTATAAATATTAAATACATGTTTAGTGTATAAATATTAAATACATGTTTAGTTTATTAATATTAAATATATGTTTAGTTTATTAAACTTAAATACATGTTTTTGTATTAATATTAAATACATGTTTAGTGTATGAATATTAAATACACGTTTAGTGTATGAATATTAAATACATGTTTAGTGGATTAATAATAAATACATATTTAGTGTATTAATATTAAATACATGTTTAGTGTATAAATATTAAATACATGTTTAGTGTATTAATATTAAATATGTGTTTAGTTTATTAAAATTAAATAAAAAAAATTGTATTAATGTTAAATACATGTTTAGTATATAAATATTAAATAGAGGTTTAGTGTATTAATATTAAATACATGTTTGGTGTATGAATAATAACTACATGTTTAGTGTATTAATATTAAATACATGTTTAGTGTATTAAAATTAAATACATGTTTTTGTATTAATATTAAATACATATTAAGTGTAAGAATAATAACTACATGTTTATTGAATGAATATTAAATGTATGTTTAGTGTATTAATATTAAATACATGTTTAGTGTATAAATATTAAATACATGTTTAGTGTATGAATATTAAAAACATGTTTAGTGTATTAATATTAGATAAATGTTTAGTGTATTCATATTAAATACATGTTAGTGTTTTAATATTAAATATATGTTTAGTTTATTAAAATTAAATACATGTTTTTGTATTAATATTAAATACATATTAAGTGTAAGAATAATAACTACATGTTTATTGAATGAATATTAAATGTATGTTTAGTGTATTAATATTAAATACATGTTTAGTGTATAAATATTAAATACATGTTTAGTGTATGAATATTAAAAACATGTTTAGTGTATTAATATTAGATAAATGTTTAGTGTATTCATATTAAATACATGTTTAGTGTTTTAATATTAAATATATGTTTAGTTTATTAAAATTAAATACATGTTTTTGTATTAATATTAAATACATGTTTAGTGTATTAATAATAAATACATGTTTACTGTATGAATATTAAATATATGATTAGTATATAATGACATATATGTTTAGTATATGATTATTAAATACATGTTCAGTGTATTAATATTAAATACATGTTTAGTATATGAATATTAAATACATGTTTAGTGTATGAATATTAAATACATGTTTGGTGTATAAATATTAAATACATGTTTAGTGTATTAATATTAAATATATGTTTAGTTTATTAAACTTAAATACATGTTTTTGTATTAATATTAAATACATTTTTAGTGTATGAATATTAAATACATGTTTAGTTTATGAATATTAAATACATGTTTAGTGGATTAATAATAAATACATATTTAGTGTATTAATATCAAATACATGTTTAGTGTATAAATATTAAATACATGTTTAGTGTATAAATATTAAATACAGTTTAGTGTATAAATATTAAATATGTGTTTAATTTATTAAAATTAAATAAATGTTTTTGTATTTATATTAAATATATGTTTACTGTATAAATATTAAATACAGGTTTAGTGTATTGATATTAAATACATGTTTAGTGTATGAATAATAACTATATAATTAGTGTATAAATATTAAATACAGGTTTAGTTTATGAATATTAAATACATGTTTAGTGTATAAATAATAAATCAATGTTTAGTGTATAAATATTAAATACTTGTTTAGTGTATTAATATTAAATACATCTTTAGTATATGAATATTAAATACACGTTTAGTGTATTAATATTAAATATGTGTTTAATTTATTAAAATTAAATAAATGTTTTTGTATTTATATTAAATATATGTTTACTGTATAAATATTAAATACAGGTTTAGTGTATTAATATTAAATACATGTTTAGCGTATGAATAATAACTACATGTTTAGTGTATGAATATTAAATACATGTTTAGTGTATTAATATTAAATATATGTTTAGTTTATTAAAATTAAATACATGTTTTTGTATTAATATTAAATACATGTTTAGTGTATTAATATTAAAAACATGTTTAGTGTATAAATGTTTAATACATGTTTAGTGTATAAATATTAAATACATGTTTAGTGTATTAATATTAAATATATGTTTAGTTTATTAAAATTAAATACACGTTTTTGTATTAATATTAAATACATGTTTAGTGTATAAATATTAAATACATGTTTAGTGTATTAATATTAAATACATGTTTAGTGTATAAATATAAGTGTATGAGAAACCAAACATGTAAAAAAAAAAAAAGAAACAAAAAAAAGGAAAAAGAGAGAGAGAGAGAGTGAGAGAGACGGAGAGGACCGGACTTATTAAGAGGGAACGTGCGCCCTCCTGTGGACTTCTGCCGCAACTGCACACATAAAGAAATTCATTATTCCCAAGTGTGCCTTATTTAGAGGATAATAAATACATGTTTACTGTATGAATATTAAATATATGATTAGTGTTTGATTACATATACGTTTAGTAAATGATTATTAAATACATGTTCAGTGTATTAATATTAAATACATGTTTAGTGTATGAATATTAAATACATGTTTAGTGTATTAATATTAAATATATGTTTAGTGTGTGGATATTAAATAAATGTTTAGTGTATTAATATTTAATCAATGTTTAGTGTATGAATATTAAATACATGTTTAGTGTATAAATATCAAATACATGTTTAGTGTATACATATTAAATACATGTTTAGTGTATAAATATTTAATACATGTTTACTGTATTAATATTAAATACATGTTTAGTGTATTAATATTAAATATATTTAGTTTATTAAAATTAAACACATGTTTAGTGTATGAATATTAAATACATGTTTAGTGTATAAATATTAAATACATGTTTACTGTATGAAAATTTAATATATGATTAGTGTATTAATATTAAATATGTTTAGTTTATTAAAATTAAATACATTTTTAGTGTATAAATAATAACTAAATGTTTAGTGTATGAATATTAAATACATGTTTAGTGTATAAATATTAAATAAATGTTTAATGTATTAATATTAAATATGTTTAGTTTATTAAAATTAAATACATGTTTAGTGTATGAATATTAAATACATGTTTAGTGTATAAATATTAAATACATGTTTACTGTATGAAAATTTAATATATGATTAGTTTATAATTACATATACGTTTAGTATATGATTATTAAATACATGTTCAGTGTATTAATATTAAATACATGTTTAGTGTATGAATATTAAATACATGTTTAGTGTATAAATATAAAATATATATTTTTAGTGTATGGATATTAAATACATGTTTAGTGTATTAATATTTAATCAATGTTTAGTGTATAAATATTAAATACATGTTTAGTGTATGAATATTAAATACATGTTTAGTGTATGAATATTAAATACATGTTAAGTGTATAAATATTAAATACATGTTTAGTGTATAAATATTAGATACATGTTTAATGTCTGAATATTAAATACATATTTAGTGTATAAATATTAAATACATGATTAGTGTATTAATATTAAATACATGATTAGTGTATAAATATTAAATACATACTTAATGTTTTAATATTGAATACATGTTTAGTGTATGAATATTAAATACATGTTTAGTGTATGAATAATAAATACATGTTTCGTGTATGAATATTAAATACATTTTTAGTGTATGAATATTAAATACAAATGTAGTGTATGAATATTAAATACATATTTAGTGTATGAATATTAAATGCATGTTAAATGTATGAATATTAAATACATATTTAGTGTATAAATATTAAATACATGATTAGTGTATTAATATTAAATACATGATTAGTGTATAAATATTAAATACATGTTTAATGTATTAATATTAAATACATGTTTAGTGTATTAATATTAAATACATGTTTAGTGTATTAATATTAAATACATGTTTAGTGTATAAATAATAACTACATGTTTAGTGTATGAATATTAAATACATGTTTAGTGTATTAATATTAAATACATGTTTAGTGTATTAATATTGAATATATGTTTAGTTTATTAAAATTAAATACATGTTTTTGTATTAATATTAAATACATGTTTACTGTATTAATATTAAATACATGTTTAGTGTATGAATATTAAATACATGTTTAGTGTATAAATATTAAATACATGTTTAGTGTATTAATATTAAATATATGTTTAGTTTATTAAAATTAAATACATGTTTTTGTATTAATATTAAATACATATTAAGTGTAAGAATAATAACTACATGTTTAGTGTATGAATATTAAATACATGTTTAGTGTATAAATATTAAATACATGTTTAGTGCATTAATATCAAATACATGTGTAGTGTATTAATATTAAATATATGTTTAGTTTATTAAAATTAAATACATGTTTTTGTATTAATATTAAATACATGTTTAGTGTATAAATATCAAATACATGTTTAGTGTATAAATATTAAATACATGTTTAGTGTATAAATATTAAATACATGTTTAGTGTATTAATATTAAATATATGTTTAGCTTATTAAAATTAAATACATGTTTTTGTATTAATATTAAAAACATGTTTAGTGTATTAATATTAAATACATGTTTAGTGTATAAATGTTGGATACATGTATAGTGTATGAATATTACATACATGTTTAGTGTATAAATATTAAATATATGTTTAGTTCATAAAAATTAAATACATGTTTTTGTATTAATATTAAATACATGTTTAATGTATAAATATTAAATATATGATTACTATATAATTACATATACGTTTAGTATATGATTATTAAATACATGTTCAGTGTATTAATATTAAATACATGTTTAGTGTATAAATATTAAATATATGATTACTATATAATTACATATACGTTTAGTATATGATTATTAAATACATGTTCAGTGTATTAATATTAAATACATGTTTAGTGTATAAATATTAAATACATGTTTAGTGTATTAATATTAAATATATGTTTAGTTTATTAAAATTAAATACATGTTTTTGTATTAATATTAAATACGTGTTTAGTGTATAAATATTAAATACATGTTTAGTGTATTAATATTAAATAGATGTTTAGTGTATACATGTTAAATACGTGTTTAGTGTATAAATATTAAATACGTTTTTAGTGTATAAATATTAAATACATGTTTGGTGTATAAGTATTAAACACATGTTTAAAGTATGAATATTAAATACATGTTTAGTTTATGAATATTAAATACATGTTTAGTGTACAAATATTAAATACATGTTTCGTGTATGAATATCAAATCCATGTTTAGTGTATAAATATTAAATACATGTTAAGTGTATAAATATTAAATACATATTTAGTGTATGAATATTAAATACATGATTAATGTATTAATATTAAATACTTATTTAGTGTATTAATATTAAATACATGTTTAGTGTGAAAATATTAAATACATGTTTAGTGTATAAATATTAAATACATGTTTAGTTTATGAATATTAAATACATGTTTAGTGTACAAATATTAAATACATGTTTCGTGTATGAATATTAAATCCATGTTTAGTGTATAAATATCAAATACATGTTAAGTGTATAAATATTAAATACATATTTAGTGTATGAATATTAAATACATGATTAATGTATTAATATTAAATACTTATTTAGTGTATTAATATTAAATACATGTTTAGTGTGAAAATATTAAATACATGTTTAGTGTATGAATATTAAATCCATGTTTATTGTACTAATATTAAATACATGTTTAGTGTATTCATATTAAATCCATGTTTAGTGTATAAATATTAAATACATGTTTAGTGTATAAATATTAAATATATGTTTAGTGTATTAATGTTAAATACATGTTTAGTGTATAAATATTAAAGATGTTTAGTTAATTAAAATTAAATAAATGTTTTTGTATTAACATTAAATACATGTTTAGTGTATTAATATTAAATACATGTTTCGTGTATAAATATTAAATACATGTTTAGTGTATTAATATTAAATATATGTTTAGTTTGTTAAAATTAAATACATGTTTTTGTTTTAATATTAAATACATGTTTAGTTTATTAATATTAAAAACATGTTTAGTGCATAAATGTTAAATACATGTTTAGTGTATAAATATTAAATACATGTTTAGTGTATTAATATTAAATATATGTTTAGTTTATTAAAATTAAATACATGTTTTGTATTAATATTAAAAACATGTTTAGTGTATTAATATTAAATACATGTTTAGTGTATAAATGTTGGATACATGTATAGTGTATGAATATTACATACATGTTTAGTGTATTAATATTAAATATATGTTTAGTTCATTGAAATTAAATACATGTTTTTGTATTAATATTAAATACATGTTTAGTGTATAAATATTAAATACATGTTTGGTGTATTAATATTAAATACAAGTTTAGTGTATAAATATAAGTGTATGAGAAACCAAACTTATGTAAAAAAAAAAAAAAAAGAAACAAAAAAAAAGGAAAAAGAGAGAGAGACGGAGAGGACCGGACTTATTAAGAGGGAACGTGCGCCCTCCTATGGATTTCTGCCGCAACTACACACGTAAAGAAATTCATTATTTCCAAGTGTGCCTTATTTAGAGGATAATAAATACATGTTTACTGTATGAATATTAAATATATGATTACTATATAATTACATATACGTTTAGTATATGACTATTAAATACATGTTCAGTGTATTAATATTAAATACATGTTAAGTGTATAAATATTAAATACATGTTTAGTGTATTAATATTAAATATATGTTTAGTTTATTAAAATTAAATACATGTTTTTGTATTAATATTAAATACGTGTTTAGTGTATAAATATTAAATACATGTTTAGTGTATTAATATTAAATAGATGTTTAGTGTATACATGTTAAATACGTGTTTAGTTATAAATATTAAATACATTTTTAGTGTATAAATATCAAATAAATGTTTGGTGTATAAGTATTAAATACATATTTAAAGTATGAATATTAAATACATGTTTAGTTTATGAATATTAAATACATGTTTAGTGTATAAATATTAAATACATGTTTCGTGTATGAATATTAAATACATTTTTAGTGTATGAATATTAAATACTCGTTTAGCATATTAATATTAAATACATGTTTAGTGTATTCATATTAAATCCATGTTTAGTGTATTAATATTAAATACATGTTTAGTGTATTAATATTAAATACATGTCTAGTGTATTAATATTAAATATATATTTAGTTTATTAAAATTAAATACATGTTTTTGTATTAATATTAAATACATGTTTAGTGTATAAATATTAAATACATGTTTAATGTATGAATAATAACTACATGTTTAGTGTATAAATATTAAATACACTTTTAGTGTATAAATATTAAATACACGTTTAGTGTAAAAATATTAAATACATGTTTAGTGTATTAATATTAAATACATATTAAGTGTAAGAATAATAACTACATGTTTATTGAATGAATATTAAATACATGTTTAGTGTAGAAATATTAAATACATGTTTACTGTATTAATATTAAATATATGTTTAGTCTATTAAAATTAAATACACGTTTTTGTATTAATATTAAATACATGTTTTGTGTATAAATATTAAATACATGTTTAGGGAAAAAAATTAAATACATGTTTATAGTATATAAATAATAACTACATGTTTAGTGTATGAATATTAAATACATGTTTAGTTTATTCATATTAAATACATGTTTAGTGTATTAATATTAAATGTTTGTTTTATTAAAATTAAATACATGTTTTTGTATTAATATTGAATACATGTTTAGTGTATTAATATTAAATGGTTGGTTTATTAAAATTAAATACATGTTTTTGTATGAATATTAAAGACATGTTTAGTGTATTAATATTAAATACATGTTTAGTGTATAAATATAAGTGTAAGAGAAACCAAACTTATGTAAAAAAAAAAAAAAAAGAAACAAAAAAAAGGAAAAAGAGAGAGAGAGAGAGACGGAGAGTACCAGACTTATTAAGAGGGAACGTGCGCCCTCCTGTGGACTTTTGCCGCAACTGCACACATAAAGAAATTCATTATTTCCAAGTGTGCCTTATTTAGAGGATAATAAATACATGTTTACTGTATGAATATTAAATATATGATTAGTATATAAGTACATATACGTTTAGTATATGATTATTAAATACATGTTCAGTTTAATAATATTAAATACATGTTTAGTGTATGAATATTAAATACATGTTTAGTGTATAAATATTAAATACATGTTTAGTGTATTAATATTAAATACATGTTTAGTGAATGAACAATAACTACATGTTTAGTGTATGAATAATAACTACAGGTTTAGTGTATAAATATTAAATACATTTTTAGTGTATAAATAATAACTACATGTTTAGTGTATTAATATTAAATATATGTTTAGTTTATTAAACTTAAATAAATGTTTTTGTATTAATATTAAATACATGTTTAGTGTATAAATAATAACTACATGTTTAGTGTATGAATATTAAATACATGTTTAGTGTATGAATATTAAAAACACGTTTAGTGTATGAATATTAAATACATGTTTAGTTTATGAATATTAAATACATGTTTAGTGGATAAATAATAAATACACATTTAGTGTATTAATATGAAATACATGTTTAGTGTATTAATATTAAATACATGTTTAGTGTATAAATATTAAATACATGTTTAGTGTATTAATATTAAATATGTGTTTAGTTTATTAAAATTAAATAAATGCTTTTGTATTAATATTAAATACATGTTTAGTGTATAAATATTAAATACAGGTTTAGTGTATTAATATTAAATACATGTTTAGTGTATGAATAATAACTACATGTTTAGTGTATGAATATTAAATACAGGTTTAGTGTATAAATATTAAATACATGTTTAGTGTATAAATAATAACTACATGTTTAGTGTATGAATATTAAATACATGTTTAGTGTATTAATATTAATTACATGTTTAGTGTTTTAATATTAAATATATGTTTAGTTTATTAAAATTAAATACATGTTTACATGGGGCGGCATAGCTCGGTTGGTAGAGTGTATTAAAATTATTAAAATTAAATACATGTTTTTGTATTAATATTAAATACATGTTTAGTGTATTAATATCAAATACATGTTTAGTGTATAAATAATAACTACATGTTTAGTGTATGAATATTAAATACATGTTTATTGTATTAATATTAAATACATATTTAGTGTATAAATATTAAATACATGATTAGTGTATTAATATTAAATACATGATTAGTGTATTAATATTAAATACATGTTTAGTGTATGGATATTAAATACATGTTTAGTGTATAAATATTAAATACATGTTTAGTGTATAAATATTAAATACATGATTAGTGTATTAATATTAAATACATGATTATTGTATTAATATTAAATACATGTTTAGTGTATGGATATTAAATACATGTTTAGTGTATAAATATTAAATACATGTTTAGTGTATGAAAATTAAATATATGTTTAGTGTATTAATATTAAATATATATTTAGTTTATTAAAATTAAATACGTGTTTTTGTATTAATATTAAATACATGTTTAGTGTATTAATATTAAATACATGTTAAGTGTATAAATGTTAAATAAATGTTTAGTGTATTAATATTAAATACATGTTTAGTCTGAAAATATT
This sequence comes from Nerophis ophidion, assembly GCF_033978795.1. Lineage (NCBI taxonomy): Eukaryota > Metazoa > Chordata > Actinopteri > Syngnathiformes > Syngnathidae > Nerophis > Nerophis ophidion. The sequence goes on along the minus strand of NW_026906962.1, from coordinate 758,860 downwards.
AAGTACATGTTTAGTGTATGAATATTAAATAAATGTTTAGTGTATTAATATTAAATACATGTTTAGTTTATGAATATTAAATACATGTTTAGTGTATAAATATTAAATACATGTTTAAAGTATGAATTTTAAATACATGTTTAGTGTATTAATATTAAATACATGTTTAGTGTATGAATATTGGATACATGTTTAGTGTATTAATATGAAATATATGTTTAGTTTATTAAAATTAAATACATGTTTTTGTATGAATATTAAATACCTGTTTAGTGTATAAATATTAAATACATGTTTAGTGTATTAATATCAAATACATGTTTAGTGTATAAATAATAACTACATGTTTAGTGTATGAATATTAAATACATGTTTATTGTATTAATATTAAATACATATTTAGTGTATAAATATTATATACATGATTAGTGTATTAATATTATATACATGATTAGTGTATTAATATTAAATACATGTTTAGTGTATGGATATTAAATACATGTTTAGTGTATAAATATTAAATACATGTTTAGTGTATGAAAATTAAATATATGTTTAGTGTATTAATATTAAATATAGGTTTAGTTTATTAAAATTAAATACGTGTTTTTGTATTAATATTAAATACATGTTTAGTGTATTAATATTAAATACATGTTAAGTGTATAAATGTTAAATAAATGTTTAGTGTATTAATATTAAATACATGTTTAGTCTGAAAATATTAAGTACATGTTTAGTGTATGAATATTAAATACATGTTTAGTGTATTAATATTAAATACATGTTTAGTTTATGAATATTAAATACATGTTTAGTGTATAAATATTAAATACATGTTTAAAGTATGAATTTTAAATACATGTTTAGTGTATTAATATTAAATACATGTTTAGTGTATGAATATTGAATATATGTTTAGTTTATTAAAATTAAATACATGTTTTTGTATGAATATTAAATACCTGTTTAGTGTATAAATATTAAATACATGTTTAGTGTATTAATATTAAATATATGTATAGTGTATAAATATAAGTGTAAGAGAAACCAAACTTATGTAAAAAAAAATAAAAGAAACAAAAAAAAGGAAAAAGAGAGAGAGACGGAGAGGACAGGAATTATTAAGAGGGAACGTGCGCCCTCCCGTGGAATTCTGCCGCAACTGCACACATAAAGAAATTCATTATTTCCAAGTGTGCCTTATTTAGAGGATAATAAATACATGTTTACTGTATGAATATTAAATATATTATTAGTATATGATTACATATACGTTTAGTATATGATTATTAAATACATGTTCAGTGTATTAATATTAAATACATGTTTAGTGTATAAATATTAAATACATGTTTAGTGTATGAATATTAAATACATGTTTAAAGTATGAATATTATATACATGTTTAGTTTATGAATATTAAATACATGTTTAGTGTATAAATATTAAAAACATGTTTAAAGTATGAATTTTAAATACATGTTTAGTGTATAAATATTAAATACATATTTAGTGTATGAATATTAAATGCATTATTCGTGTATTAATATTAAATACCTGTTAAGTGTATAAATATTAAATACATGTTTAGTGTATAAATATTAAATACATGTTTAGTGTATTAATATTAAATACATGTTTAGTGTATAAATATTAAATACATGTTTAGTGTATGAATATTAAATGCATGTTTAAAGTATGAATATTATATACATGTTTAGTTTATGAATATTAAATACATGTTTAGTGTATAAATATTAAATACATGTTTAAAGTATGAATTTTAAATACATGTTTAGTGTATAAATATTAAATACATATTTAGTGTATGAATATTAAATGCATTATTCGTGTATTAATATTAAATACCTGTTAAGTGTATAAATATTAAATACATGTTTAGTGTATAAATATTAAATACATGTTTAGTGTATTAATATTAAATATTTGTTTAGTGTATGAATATTAAATACATGTTTAGTGTATAAATATTAAATACATGTTTAGTGTATGTATATTAAATATATGATTAGTATATAATTACATATACGTTTAGTATATGATTATTAAATACATGTTCAGTCAAGGGCTTCACGGTGGCAGAGGGGTTAGTGCATCTGCCTCACAATACGAAGGTCCTGCAGTCCTGGGTTCAAATCCAGGCTCGGGATCTTTCTGTGTGGAGTTTGCATGTTCTCCCCGTGAATGCGTGGGTTCCCTCCGGGTACTCCGGCTTCCTCCCACTTCCAAAGACATGCACCTGGGGATAGGTTGATTGGCAACACTAAATTGGCCCTAGTGTGTGAATGTGAGTGTGAATGTTGTCTGTCTATCTGTGTTGGCCCTGCGATGAGGTGGCGACTTGTCCAGGGTGTACCCCGCCTTCCGCCCGATTGTAGCTGAGATAGGCGCCAGCGCCCCCCGCGACCCCAAAAGGGAATAAGCGGTAGAAAATGGATGGATGGATGGATGTTCAGTGTATTAATTTTAAATACATGTTTAGTGTATGAATATTAAATACATGTTTAGTGTATAAATATTAAATAGATGTTTAGTGTATGAATATTAAGTATATGATTAGTATATAATTACATATACGTTTAGTATATGATTATTAAATACATGTTCAGTGTATTAATTTTAAATACATGTTTAGTGTATTAATATTAAATATATTTTTAGTTTATTAAACTTAAATACATGTTTTTGTATTAATATTAAATATATGTTTAGTGTATGAATATTGAATACATGTTTAGTGTATTAATATTAAATACATGTTTAGTGTATTAATATTAAATATATGTTTGGTTTATTAAAATTAAATACATGTTTTTGTATTAATATTAAATACATGTTTATTGTATTAATATTAAATACATGTTTAGTGTATAAATATTAAATACATGTTTAGTGTATTAATATTAAATACATGTTTAGTGTATAAATGTTAAATACATGTTTAGTGTATAAATATTAAATACTGTATATGTTTAGATTATAAAAATTAAATAAATTTTTTTAACATTAAATACATGTTTAGTGTATAAATATTAAATACATGTTTAGTGTATTAATATTAAATACATATTTAGTGTATGAATAATAACTACAGGTTTAGTGTATAAATATTAAATACATGTTTAGTGTATAAATAATAACTACATGTTTAGTGTATTAATATTAAATATATGTTTAGTTTATTAAACTTAAATAAATGTTTTTGTATTAATATTAAATACATGTTTAGTGTATAAATAATAACTACATGTTTAGTGTATGAATATTAGATACATGTTTAGTGTATGAATGTTAAATACATGTTTAGTTTATGAATATTAAATACATTTTTAGTGTATTAATATTAAATATATATTTAGTTTATTAAAATTAAATACATGTTTTTGTATTAATATTAAATACTAGTTTAGTGTATAAATATTAAATACATGTTTAGTGTATTAATATTAAATACATGTTTAGTGTATAAATATAAAATACATGTTTAGTGTATTAATATTAAATACATGTTTAGTGTATGAATATTAACTACATGTTTAATGTATGAATATTGAATACATGTTTAGTGTATGAATATTAAATACAAGTTTAGTGTGAAAATATTAAATACATGTTTAGTCTATTATTAAATTCCATTTTAGTGTATAATTATTAAATACATGTTTAGTGTATTAATATTAAATACATGTTTAGTGTATTAATATTAAATATAGATTTAGTTTATGAAATTAAATACATGTTTTTGTATTAATATTAAATACATGTTTAGTGTATAAATATTAAATACATGTTTAGTGTATTAATATTAAATACATGTTTAGTGTATGAATAATAACTACATGTTTAGTGTATTAATAATAAATACATGTTTAGTGTATGAATATTAAATACACTTTTAGTGTATAAATATTAAATACACGTTTAGTGTAAAAATAATAAATACATGTTTAGTGTATTAATATTAAATATATGTTTAGTGTATAAATATTTAATATATGTTTACTGCATTAATATTAAATACATGTTTAATGTATAAATGTTTAATACATGTTTAGTGTATGAATATTAAATACATGTTTAGTGTATTAATATTAAATATATGTTTAGTTTATTAAAATTAAATACATGTTTTTGTATTAATATTAAATACATGTTTAGTGTATTAATATTAAATATATGTTTAGTTTATTAAAATTAAATACATGTTTTTGTATTAATATTAAATACATGTTTAGTGTAAAAAATATTAAATACATGTTTAGTGTATTAATATTAAATACGTGTTTTTGTATTAATATTAAATACATGTTCAGTGTATAAATATTAAATACATGTTTAGTGTATTAATATTAAATACATGTTTAGTGTATAAATATTAAATACATGTTTAGTGTATTAATATTAAATACATGTTTAGTGTATGAATAATAACTACATGTTTAGTGTATGAATATTAAATAAATGTTTAGTGTATGAATATTAAATACAAGTTTAGTCTGAAAATATTAAATACATGTTTAGTCTATTATTAAATTCCATTTTAGTGTATATTTATTAAATACATGTTTAGTGTATTAATATTAAATACATGTTTAGTGTATTAATATTAAATATATATTTAGTTTATAAAATTAAATACATGTTTTTGTATTAATATTAAATACATGTTTAGTGTATTAATATTAAATACATGTTTAGTGTATGAATAATAACTACAAGTTTAGTGTATTAATAATAAATACATGTTTAGTGTATGAATATTAAATACACTTTTAGTGTATAAATATTAAATACACGTTTAGTGTAAAAATATTAAATACATGTTTAGTGTATTAATATTAAATATATGTTTAGTGTATAAATATTTAATACATGTTTACTGTATTAATATTAAATACATGTTTAGTGTATTAATATTAAATACATATTTAATGTATTAATATTAAATACATGTTTAGTGTATAAATATTAAATACATGTTTAGTGTATTAATATTAAATATATGTTTAGTTTATTAAAATTAAATACATGTTTTTGTATTAGTATTAAATACATGTTTAGTGTATAAATATTAAATACATGTTTAGTTTATGAATATTAAATACATGTTCAGTGGATTAATAATAAATACATATTTAGTGTATTAATATTAAATACATGTTTAGTGTATAAATATTAAATACATGTTTAGTGTATAAATATTAAATACATGTTTAGTGGATTAATAATAAATACATATTTAATGTATTAATATTAAATACATGTTTAGTGTATAAATATTAAATACATGTTTAGTGTATGAATATTAAATACATGTTTAGTGTATTAATATTAAATACATATTTAGTGTATGAATATTAAATACATGATTTGTGTATTAATATTAAATATTTGTTTAGTGTATAAATATTAAATACATGTTCAGTGGATTAATATTGAATACATATTTAGTGTATTAATATTAAATACATGTTTAGTGTATAAATATTAAATACATGTTTAGTGTATAAATATTAAATACATATTTAGTGTATTACAATTAAATACATGTTTATTGTATGAATAATAACTAAATGTTTAGTGTATGAATATTAAATACATGTTTAGTGTATAAATAATAACTACATGTTTAATGTATGAATATTAAATACACGTTTAGTGTATTAATATTAAATACATGTTTAGTTTATGAATATTAAATACATGTTTAGTGGATTAATAATAAATACATATTTAATGTATTAATATTAAATACATGTTTAGTGTATAAATATTAAATATATGTTTAGTGTATTAATATTAAATATATGTTTAGTTTATTAAAATTAAATACATGTTTTTGTATTAATATTAAATACATGTTTAGCGTACAAATATTAAATGCATGTTTAGTGTATTAATATTAAATACATGTTTAGTGTATGAATAATAACTACATGTTTAGTGTATGAATATTAAATACATGTTTAGTGGATTAATAATAAATACATATTTAATGTATTAATATTAAATACATGTTTAGTGTATAAATATTAAATACATGTTTAGTGTATGAATATTAAATACATGTTTAGTGTATTAATATTAAATACATATTTAGTGTATGAATATTAAATACATGATTAGTGTATTAATATTAAATACTTGTTTTTTGTATAAATATTAAATACATGTTTAGTGTATTAATATTGAATACATGTTTAGTGTATAAATAATAACTACATGTTTAGTGTATGAATATTAAATACTTGTTTAATGTATTAATATTAAATACATATTTAGTGTATTAATATTAAATATATGTTTAGTTTATTAAAATTAAATATATGTTTTTGTATTAATATTAAATACATGTTTAGTGTATTAATATTAAAAACATGTTTAGTGTATAAGTGTTTAATACATGTTTAGTGTATGAATATTAAATATACGTTTAGTGTATTAATATTAAATATATGTTTGGTTTATTAAAATTAAATACACTAAAAGTGTATTTAATATTTATACACTAAACGTGTATTTAATATTTATACACTAAACATGTATTTAATATTCATACACTAAACATGTATTTAATATTACTACACTGAACATGTATTTAATAATCGTATACTAAACGTATATGTAATCATGTACGAATCATATATTTAATATTCATACAGTAAACATGTATTTATTATCCTCTAAATAAGGCACACTTGGAAATAATGAATTTCTTTATGTGTGCAGTTGCGGCAGAAGTCCACCGGAGGGCGCACGTTCCCTCTTAATAAGTCCGGTCCTCTCCGTCTCTCTCTCTCTCTTTTTCCTTTTTTTTGTTTCTTTTATTTTTTTTTTACATAAGTTTGGTTTCTCATACACTTATAGTTATATACTAAACATGTATTTAATATTAATAAACTAAACATGTATTTAATATGTATACACTAAACATGTATTTAATATTAATACAAAAACATGTATTTAATTTTAATAAACTAAACATATTTTATATTAATACACTAAACATGTATTTAATATTCATACACTAAACATGTATTTAACATTTATACAATAAACATGTATTTAATATTAATACACTAAACATGTATTTAATATTAATACAAAAACATGTATTTAATTTTAATAAACTAAACATATATTTAATATTAATACACTAAACATGTATTTAATATTTATACACTAAACATGTATTCAACATTTATACACTAAACATGTTTTTAATATTAATACACTAAACATGTATTTGATAATTATACACTAAAATGGAATTTAATAATAGACTAAACATGTATTTAATATTTTCACACTAAACTTGTATTTAATATTCATACACTAAAAATGTATTTAATATTCATACACTAAACATGTATTTACTATTAATACACTAAACATGTATTTAATATTAATACAAAAACATGTATTTAATTTTAATAAATCAAACATATATTTAATATTTATACACTAAACATGTATTTAACATTCATACACTAAACATGTATTTAATATTCATACACTAAACATGTATTTAATTTTAATACAAAAACATGTATTTAATTTTAATAAACTAAACATATATTTAATATTAATACACTAAACATGTATTTAACATTTATACACTAAACATGTTTTTAATATTAATACACTAAACATGTATTTAATATTCATACACTAAACATGTAGTTATTATTCATACACTAAACATGTATTTAATATTTATACACTAAACATGTATTTAACATGTATACACTAAACATGTATTTAATATTAATACAAAAACATGTATTTAATTTTAATAAATTAAACATATATTTAATACTTATACACTAAACATGTATTTAACATTTATACACTAAACATGTATTTAATATTCATACACTAAACATGTATTTAATATTAATACAAAAACATGTATTTAATTTTAATAAACTAAACATATATTTAATATTTATACACTAAACATGTATTTAACATTCATACACTAAACATGTTTTTAATATTAATACACTAAACATGTATTTAATATTAATACAAAAACATGTATTTAATTTTAATAAACTAAACATATATTTAATATTAATACACTAAACATGTATTTAATATGAATACACTAAACATTTGTTTAATATTCATACACTAAACATGTAGTTATTATTTATACACTAAACATGTATTTAATATTTATACACTAAACATGTATTTAATATTAATACATTAATCATGTATTTAATATTTATACACTAAATATTTATTTAATATTCATACACTAAATATGTAGTTATTATTTATACACTAAACATGTATTTAATATTAATACACTAAACATGTATTTAATATTCATATACTAAACATGTATTTAATATTCATACACTAATCATGTATTTAATATTAATACACCAATCATGTATTTAATATTTATACACTAAACATGTATTTAATATTAATACAGTAAACATGTAGTTATTATTCTTACACTTAATATGTATTTAATATTAATACAAAAACATGTATTTTATTTTAATAAACTAAACATATATTTAATATTAATACACTAAACATGTATTTAATATTTATACACTAAACATGTATTTAATATTCATACAATAAACATGTAGTTATTATTCTTACACTTAATATGTATTTAATATTAATACATAAACATGTATTTTATTTTAATAAACTAAACATATATTTAATATTAATACACTAAACATGTATTTAATATTTATACACTAAACATGTATTTAATATTCATACACTAAACATGTAGTTATTATTTATACACTAAACATGTATTTAATATTAATACAGTAAACATGTATTAAATATTTATACACTAAACATGTATTTAATATTAATACACTAAACATGTATTTAATATTAATACAAAAACATGTATTTAATATTCATACACTAAACATGTATTTAATATTCATACACTAATCATGTATTTAATATTAATGCACTAATCATGTATTTAATATTTATACTATAAATATGTATTTAATATTCATACACTTAACATGTATTTAATGTTTATACAATAAACATGTATTTAATATTCATACACGAAACATGTATTTAATATTAATACACTAAACATGGATTTTATATTAATACACTAAACATGTATTTAATATTCATACACTAAACATGTAGTTATTATTTATACACTAAACATGTATTTAATATTAATACAGTAAACATGTATTAAATATTTATACACTAAACATGTATTTAATATTCATACACTAAACATGTATTTAATATTAATACACTAAACATGTATTTAATATTGATACAAAAATATGTATTTATTTTAATAAACTAAACATATATTTAATATTAATACACTAAACATGTATTTATTATTCATACACTAAACATGTATTTAATATTAATACACTAAACATGTATTTAATATTAATACACTAAACATGTATTTAATATTCATACACTAAACATGTATTTAATATTCATACACTAATCATGTTTTTAATATTAATACACTAATCATGTATTTAATATTTATACACTAAATATGTATTTAATATTCATACACTTAACATGTATTTAATATTTGTACAATAAACATGTATTTAAGATTCATACACGAAACATGTATTTAATATTAATACACTAACCATGTATTTAATATTTATACACTAAACATGTATTTAATATTCATACACTAAACATGTAGTTATTATCCATACACTAAACATGTATTTAATATTAATACAGTAAACATGTATTAAATATTTATACACTAAACATGTATTTAATATTAATACAACAAACATGTATTAAATATTTATACACTAAACATGTATTCAATATTAATACACTAAACATGTATTTAATATTAATACAAAAACATGTATTTAATTTTAATAAACTAAACATATATTTAATATTTATATACTGGACATATATTTAACATTTATACACTAAACATGTATTTAATATTCATACACTAAACATGTAGTTATTATTTATACACTAAACATGTATTTAATATTAATACAGTAAACATGTATTAAATATTTATACACTAAACATGTATTTAATATTCATACAATAATTACAATAATTATTATTCTTACACTTAATATGTATTTAATATTAATACAAAAACATGTATTTAATTTTAATAAACTAAACATATATTTAATAGTATCAATCAATCAATCAATGTTTACTTATATAGCCCTAAATCACTAGTGTCTCAAAGGGCTGCACAAACCACCACGACATCCTCGGTAGGCCCACATAAGGGCAAGGAAAACTCACATCCAGTGGGACGTCGGTGACAATGATGACTATGAGAACCTTAGAGAGGAGGAAAGCAATGGATGTCGAGCGGGTCTAACATGATACTGTGAAAGTTCAATCCACAATGGATACAACACAGTCGCAAGAGTCCAGTCCAAAGAGGATCCAAGACACAGCAGCGAGAGTCCCGTTCACAGCGGAGCCAGCAGGAAACCATCCCAAGCGTAGGCGAACCAGCAGCGCAGAGATGTCCCCAGCCGATACACAGGCGAGCAGTACATGGCCATCGGATCGGACCGGACCCCCTCCACACGGGAGAGTGGGACATAGAAGAAAAAGAAAAGAAACGGCAGATCAACTGGTCTAAAAAGGGAGTCTATTTAAAGGCTAGAGTATACAAATGAGTTTTAAGGTGAGACTTAAATGCTTCTACTGAGGTGGCATCGCGAACTGTTACCGGGAGGGCATTCCAGAGTACTGGAGCCCGAACGGAAAACGCTCTATAGCCCGCAGACTTTTTTTGGTCTTTGGGAATCATTAATAAGCCGGAGTCCTTTGAACGCAGATTTCTTGCCGGGACATACGGTACAATACAATCGGCAAGATAAGATGGAGCTAGACCGTGTAGTATTTTATACGTAAGTAGTAAAACCTTAAAGTCACATCTTAAGTGCACAGGAAGCCAGTGCAGGTGAGCCAGTACAGGTGTAATGTGATCAAACTTTCTTGTTCTTGTCAAAAGTCTAGCAGCCGCATTTTGTACCAACTGTAATCTTTTAATGCTAGACATGGGGAGACCCGAAAATAATACGTTACAGTAGTCGAGGCGAGACGTAACAAACGCATGGATAATGATCTCAGCGTCTTTAGTGGACAGAATGGAGCGAATTTTAGCGATGTTACGGAGATGAAAGAAGGCCGTTTTAGTAACGCTTTTAATGTGTGCCTCAAAGGAGAGAGTTGGGTCGAAGATAATACCCAGATTCTTTACCGAGTCGCCTTGTTTAATTATTTGGTTGTCAAATGTTAGAGTTGTATTATTAAATAGAGTTCGGTGTATAGCAGGACCGATAATCAGCATTTCCGTTTTTTTGGCGATGAGTTGCAAAAAGTTATCGGACATCCATTGTTTAATTTCATTAAGACACGCCTCCAGCTGACTACAGTCCGGCGTGTTGGTCAGCTTTAGGGGCATGTAGAGTTGGGTGTCATCAGCATAACAGTGAAAGCTGATACCGTATTTGCGTATGATGTCACCTAGCGGCAGCATGTAGATGCTGAAGAGTGCAGGGCCAAGGACCGAACCCTGGGGAACTCCACACGTTACCTTAACGTAGTCCGAGGTCACATTGTTATGGGAGACACACTGCATCCTATCAGTAAGATAAGAGTTAAACCAAGACAGGGCTAAGTCTGACATACCAATTCGTGTTTTGATACGTTCTAATAAAATATTATGATCGACGGTATCGAAAGCAGCGCTAAGATCGAGGAGCAGCAACATAGATGACGCATCAGAATCCATCGTTAGCAATAGATCATTAGTCATTTTTGCGAGGGCTGTCTCCGTGGAGTGATTTGCCCTGAAACCGGATTGAAAGGTTTCACATAGATTGTTAGACGCTAAGTGTTCATTTAACTGCTCCGCAACAATTTTTTCAAGGATTTTTGAAATAAAGGGAAGGTGAGACACCGGTCGGTAATTTACCATGAGGTCAGGATCGAGGTTAGGTCTTTTAAGAAGAGGATGAATAACCGCTTTTTTGAATGCTAGGGGAACACTGCCCGAGGAGAGTGATAAGTTTATAATATTTAGCACTGATGGACCTAATAATTCAAAGAGCTCCTTGATCAGTTTCCCAGGAAGAGGGTCAAGTAAACATGTTGTCTGTTTTATTCCATTTACACGTTGTAACAATTCCTCTAATGTTATTTCCTCAAAACGAGAGAAACTATTTTGGAGGGCAGTATCCGCCGTATATACAATCGTGTCAGTGTTAATAGAACCCCGTTGTAGCTGGGACGCATTGTCTTTAATCTCCTTTCTAATGACTTCAATTTTCTTACTAAAGAATTGCATAAAGTCATCAGCTGAGTGGGTGGAGCTACTGGAAGGAGTCCCTTGTTGGGTTAGCGATGCTACCGTACTAAACAAAAATTTAGGATCGTTTTTATTACGGTGGATGAGATTTGAGTAATATTTAGCTTTAGCTAAGGTAAGCATGTGTTTATAAGTTATTAAACCATCACTCCATGCTTGATGGTGCACCTCAAGTTTAGTTGTGCGCCATTTGCGTTCCAGCTTTCTACATAATAATTTCTGAGCTCTAGTTTCTTCTGTAAACCACGGGGTGCGCTTTTTTGGAGCCTTTTTTAACTTTAGCGGTGCTATGTTATCAATGGTTTCGCGCAGGGCGTCGTTAAAGTTGTTAGTGAGGTTATCAATAGAGCCCATATACTTTGGGAACGGTGCCATTACCGAGGGCAGTAGGTCAGCAAGAGTTGTCGTTGTGGCTGTATTAATGTTGCGGCTGCTATAGCAGGTATTATTATTATTAGTTTGACGAACATGCGTCTGAACCTCGAATTTTATAAGGCAATGATCGGACAATACTTTAGTATACGGGAGTATCGTAACTTTGGAAACGGTGATGCCCCTGACAAGCACTAGGTCTATCGTATTAACGTTGCGATGCGTGGGTTCATTTATTATTTGTGTGAGACCACAGCTATCAATTACAGTCTGGAGCGCTACGCACGGTGGGTCCGATGGGGTATTCATATGGATATTAAAGTCCCCCATTATGATTATATTATCGGCGTGTGTCACTAGATCAGCAACGAACTCTGTGAATTCATTAATAAAGTCCGAATAGGGCCCTGGGGGGCGGTAGATAACAGCCAGGTGTAGAGGCAGCGGTGTGACAGACCTCATAGTAAGCACCTCAAACGATTTATATTAATAGTAATATACTAAACATGTATTTAATATTTATACACTAAACATGTATTTAATATTCATACACTAAACATGTAGTTATTATTTATACACTAAATATATATTGAATATTAATACAGTAAACATGTATTAAATATTTATACACTAAACATGTATATAATATTAATACACTAAACATGTATTTAATATTAATACAAAAACATGTATTTAAATTTAATAAACTAAACATATATTTAATATTAATACACTAAACATGTATTTAATATTTATACACTAAACATGTATTTAATATTCATACACTAAACATGTAGTTATTATTTATACACTAAACATGTATTTAATATTAATACAAAAACATGTATTTAATTTTAATAAACTAAACATATATTTAATATTAATACACTAAACATGTATTTAATATTTATACACTAAACATGTATTTAATATTCATACACTAATCATGTATTTAATATTATTACACTAATCATGTATTTAATATTTATACACTAAATATGTATTTAATATTCATACACTTAACATGTATTTAATATTTATACAATAAACATGTATGTAATATTCATACACAAAACATGTATTTAATATTAATACACTAAACATTTATTTAATATTTATACACTAAACATATAGTTATTATTTTTACACTAAACATGTATTTAATATTAATACAGTAAACATGTATTAAATATTTATACACTAAACATGTATTTAATATTAATACACTAAACATGTATTTAATATTGATACAAAAACATGTATTTAATTTTAATAAAATAAACATATATTTAATATTTATACACTAAACATGTATTTAACATGTATACACTAAACATGTATTTAATATTAATACAAAAACATGTATTTAATTTCAATAAATTAAACATATATTTAATACTTATACACTAAACATGTATTTAACATTTATACACTAAACATGTATTTAATATTCATACACTAAACATGTATTTAATATTAATACAAAAACATGTATTTAATTTTAATAAACTAAACATATATTTAATATTTATACACTAAACATGTATTTAACATTCATACACTAAACATGTTTTTAATATTAATACACTAAACATGTATTTAATATTAATACAAAAACATGTATTTAATTTTAATAAACTAAACATATATTTAATATTAATACACTAAACATGTATTTAATATGAATACACTAAACATGTGTTTAATATTCATACACTAAACATGTAGTTATTATTTATACACTAAACATGTATTTAATATTTATACACTAAACATGTATTTAATATTAATACATTAATCATGTATTTAATATTTATACACTAAATATTTATTTAATATTCATACACTAAATATGTAGTTATTATTTATACACTAAACATGTATTTAATATTAATACACTAAACATGTATTTAATATTCATACACTAAACATGTATTTAATATTCATACACTAATCATGTATTTAATATTAATACACCAATCATGTATTTAATATTAATACACCAATCATGTATTTAATATTCATACACTAAAAATGTATTTAATATTCATACACTTAACATGTATTTAATATTTATACAATAAACATGTATTTAATATTCATACACGAAACATGTATTTAATATTAATACACTAAACATGTATTTAATATTTATACACTAAACATGTATTTAATATTCATACACTAAACATGTATTTAATATTAATACAGTAAACATGTAGTTATTATTCTTACACTTAATATGTATTTAATATTAATACAAAAACATGTATTTTATTTTAATAAACTAAACATATATTTAATATTAATACACTAAACATGTATTTAATATTTATACACTAAACATGTATTTAATATTCATACAATAAACATGTAGTTATTATTCTTACACTTAATATGTATTTAATATTAATACAAAAACATGTATTTTATTTTAATAAACTAAACATATATTTAATATTAATACACTAAACATGTATTTAATATTTATACACTAAACATGTATTTAATATTCATACACTAAACATGTAGTTATTATTTATACACTAAACATGTATTTAATATTAATACAGTAAACATGTATTAAATATTTATACACTAAACATGTATTTAATATTAATACACTAAACATGTATTTAATATTAATACAAAAACATGTATTTAATATTCATACACTAAACATGTATTTAATATTCATAAACTAATCATGTATTTAATATTAATGCACTAATCATGTATTTAATATTTATACACTAAATATGTATTTAATATTCATACACTTAACATGTATTTAATGTTTATACAATAAACATGTATTTAATATTCATACACGAAACATGTATTTAATATTCATACACGAAACATGTATTTAATATTAATACACTAAACATGGATTTTATATTAATACACTAAACATGTATTTAATATTCATACACTAAACATGTAGTTATTATTTATACACTAAACATGTATTTAATATTAATACAGTAAACATGTATTAAATATTTATACACTAAACATGTATTTAATATTCATACACTAAACATGTATTTAATATTAATACACTAAACATGTATTTGATATTGATACAAAAATATGTATTTATTTTAATAAACTAAACATATATTTAATATTAATACACTAAACATGTATATATTATTCATACACTAAACATGTATTTAATATTAATACACTAAACATGTATTTAATATTTATACACTAAACATGTATTTAATATTCATACACTAAACATGTATTTAATATTCATACACTAATCATGTTTTTAATATTAATACACTAATCATGTATTTAATATTTATACACTAAATATGTATTTAATATTCATACACTTAACATGTATTTAATATTCATACAATAAACATGTATTTAATATTCATACACGAAACATGTATTTAATATTAATACACTAACCATGTATTTAATATTTATACACTAAACATGTATTTAATATTCATACACTAAACATGTAGTTATTATCTATACACTAAACATGTATTTAATATTAATACAGTAAACATGTATTAAATATTTATACACTAAACATGTATTTAATATTAATACAGTAAACATGTATTAAATATTTATACACTAAACATGTATTTAATATTAATACACTAAACATGTATTTAATATTAATACAAAAACATGTATTTAATTTTAATAAACTAAACATATATTTAATATTTATACACTGGACGTATATTTAACATTTATACACTAAACATGTATTTAATATTCATACACTAAACATGTAGTTATTATTTATACACTAAACATGTATTTAATATTAATACAGTAAACATGTATTAAATATTTATACACTAAACATGTATTTAATATTCATACAATAAACATGTAGTTATTATTCTTACACTTAATATGTATTTAATATTAATACAAAAACATGTATTTAATTTTAATAAACTAAACATATATTTAATAGTAATATACTAAACATGTATTTAATATTTATACACTAAACATGTATTTAATATTCATACACTAAACATGTAGTTATTATTTATACACTAAATATATATTTGATATTAATACAGTAAACATGTATTAAATATTTATACACTAAACATGTATTTAATATTAATACACTAAACATGTATTTAATATTAATACAAAAACATGTATTTAATTTTAATGAACTAAACATATATTTAATATTAATACACTAAACATGTATTTAATATTCATACACTAAACATGTATTTAATATTCATACACTAAACATGTAGTTATTATTTATACACTAAACATGTATTTAATATTAATACAGTAAACATGTATTAAATATTTATACACTAAACATGTATTTAATATTCATTCAATAAACATGTCGTTATTATTCTTACACTTAATATGTATTTAATATTAATACAAAAACATGTATTTAATTTTAATAAACTAAATATATATTTAATATTAATACACTAAACATGTATTTAATATTTTTACACTAAACATGTATTTAATATTTATACACTAAAAGTGTATTTAATATTTATACACTAAACATGTATTTAATATTCATACACTAAACATGTATTTAATATTCATACACTAAACATGTATTTAATATTTATACACTAAACATGTATTTAATATTCATACACTAAACATGTATTTAATATTCATACACTAATCATGTTTTTAATATTAATACACTAATCATGTATTTAATATTTATACACTAAATATGTATTTAATATTCATACACTTAACATGTATTTAATATTCATACAATAAACATGTATTTAATTATTATACACGAAACATGTATTTAATAATAATACACTAACCATGTATTTAATATTTATACACTAAACATGTATTTAATATTCATACACTAAACATGTAGTTATTATCCATACACTAAACATGTATTTAATATTAATACAGTAAACATGTATTAAATATTTATACACTAAACATGTATTTAATATTAATACAGTAAACATGTATTAAATATTTATACACTAAACATGTATTCAATATTAATACACTAAACATGTATTTAATATTAATACAAAAACATGTATTTAATATTAATACAGTAAACATGTATTAAATATTTATACACTAAACATGTATTTAATATTAATACACTAAACATGTATTTAATATTAATACAAAAACATGTATTTAATTTTAATAAACTAAACATATATTTAATATTTATACACTGGACATATATTTAACATTTATACACTAAACATGTATTTAATATTCATACACTAAACATGTAGTTATTATTTGTACACTAAACATGTATTTAATATTAATACACTAAACATGTATTTAATATTAATACAAAAACATGTATTTAATTTTAATAAACTAAACATATATTTAATATTTATACACTGGACATATATTTAACATTTATACACTAAACATGTATTTAATATTCATACACTAAACATGTAGTTATTATTTATACACTAAACATGTATTTAATATTAATACAGTAAACATGTATTAAATATTTATACACTAAACATGTATTTAATATTAATACAGTAAACATGTATTAAATATTTATACACTAAACATGTATTTAATATTCATACACTAAACATGTAGTTATTATCTATACACTAAACATGTATTTAATATTTATACACTAAAAGTGTATTTAATATTTATACACTAAACATGTATTTAATATTCATACACTAAACATGTATTTAATATTCATACACTAAACATGTATTTAATATTCATACACTAAACATGTATTTAATATTCATACACTAATCATGTTTTTAATATTAATACACTAATCATGTATTTAATATTTATACACTAAATATGTATTTAATATTCATACACTTAACATGTATTTAATATTCATACAATAAACATGTATTTAATATTCATACACGAAACATGTATTTAATATTAATACACTAACCATGTATTTAATATTTATACACTAAACATGTATTTAATATTCATACACTAAACATGTAGTTATTATCCATACACTAAACATGTATTTAATATTAATACAGTAAACATGTATTAAATATTTATACACTAAACATGTATTTAATATTAATACAGTAAACATGTATTAAATATTTATACACTAAACATGTATTCAATATTAATACACTAAACATGTATTTAATATTAATACAAAAACATGTATTTAATATTAATACAGTAAACATGTATTAAATATTTATACACTAAACATGTATTTAATATTAATACAGTAAACATGTATTAAATATTTATACACTAAACATGTATTTAATATTAATACACTAAACATGTATTTAATATTAATACAAAAACATGTATTTAATTTTAATAAACTAAACATATATTTAATATTTATACACTGGACATATATTTAACATTTATACACTAAACATGTATTTAATATTCATACACTAAACATGTAGTTATTATTTATACACTAAACATGTATTTAATATTAATACAGTAAACATGTATTAAATATTTATACACTAAACATGTATTTAATATTAATACAGTAAACATGTATTAAATATTTATACACTAAACATGTATTTAATATTCATACACTAAACATGTAGTTATTATCTATACACTAAACATGTATTTAATATTAATACAGTAAACATGTATTAAATATTTATACACTAAACATGTATTTAATATTAATACAGTAAACATGTATTAAATATTTATACACTAAACATGTATCTAATATTAATACACTAAACATGTATTTAATATTAATACAAAAACATGTATTTAATTTTAATAAACTAAACATATATTTAATATTTATACACTGGACATATATTTAACATTTATACACTAAACATGTATTTAATATTCATACACTAAACATGTAGTTATTATTTATACACTAAACATGTATTTAATATTAATACAGTAAACATGTATTAAATATTTATACACTAAACATGTATTTAATATTATTACAAAAACATGTATTTAATATTAATACAGTAAACATGTATTAAATATTTATACACTAAACATGTATTTAATATTAATACAGTAAACATGTATTAAATATTTATACACTAAACATGTATTTAATATTAATACACTAAACATGTATTTAATATTAATACAAAAACATGTATTTAATTTTAATAAACTAAACATATAGTTAATATTTATACACTGGACATATATTTAACATTTATACACTAAACATGTATTTAATATTCATACACTAAACATGTAGTTATTATTTATACACTAAACATGTATTTAATATTAATACAGTAAACATGTATTAAATATTTATACACTAAACATGTATTTAATATTAATACAGTAAACATGTATTAAATATTTATACACTAAACATGTATTTAATATGCATACACTAAACATGTAGTTATTATCTATACACTAAACATGTATTTAATATTAATACAGTAAACATGTATTAAATATTTATACATTAAACATGTATTTAATATCAATACAGTAAACATGTATTAAATATTTATACACTAAACATGTATCTAATATTAATACACGAAACATGTATTTAATATTAATACAAAAACATGTATTTAATTTTAATAAACTAAACATATATTTAATATTTATACACTGGACATATATTTAACATTTATACACTAAACATGTATTTAATATTCATACACTAAACATGTAGTTATTATTTATACACTAAACATGTATTTAATATTAATACAGTAAACATGTATTAAATATTTATACACTAAACATGTATTTAATATTCATACAATAAACATGTAGTTATTATTCTTACACTTAATATGTATTTAATATTAATACAACAACATGTATTTAATTTTAATAAACTAAACATATATTTAATAGTAATATACCAAACATGTATTTAATATTTATACACTAAACATGTATTTAATATTCATACACTAAACATGTAGTTATTATTTATACACTAAATATATATTTGATATTAATACAGTAAACATGTATTAAATATTTATACACTAAACATGTATTTAATATTAATACACTAAACATGTATTTAATATTAATACAAAAACATGTATTTAATTTTAATAAACTAAACATATATTTAATATTAATACACTAAACATGTATTTAATATTTATACACTAAACATGTATTTAATATTCATACACTAAACATGTAGTTATTATTTATACACTAAACATGTATTTAATATTAATACAGTAAACATGTTTTAAATATTTATACACTAAACATGTATTTAATATTCATTCAATAAACATGTCGTTATTATTCTTACACTTAATATGTATTTAATATTAATACAAAAACATGTATTTAATTTTAATAAACTAAATATATATTTAATATTAATACACTAAACATGTATTTAATATTTTTACACTAAACATGTATTTAATATTTATACACTAAAAGTGTATTTAATATTTATACACTAAACATGTATTTAATATTCATACACTAAACATGTATTTAATATTCATACACTAAACATGTATTTAATATTTATACACTAAACATGTATTTAATATTCATACACTAAACATGTATTTAATATTCATACACTAATCATGTTTTTAATATTAATACACTAATCATGTATTTAATATTTATACACTAAATATGTATTTAATATTCATACACTTAACATGTATTTAATATTCATACAATAAACATGTATTTAATTATTATACACGAAACATGTATTTAATAATAATACACTAACCATGTATTTAATATTTATACACTAAACATGTATTTAATATTCATACACTAAACATGTAGTTATTATCCATACACTAAACATGTATTTAATATTAATACAGTAAACATGTATTAAATATTTATACACTAAACATGTATTTAATATTAATACAGTAAACATGTATTAAATATTTATACACTAAACATGTATTCAATATTAATACACTAAACATGTATTTAATATTAATACAAAAACATGTATTTAATATTAATACAGTAAACATGTATTAAATATTTATACACTAAACATGTATTTAATATTAATACACTAAACATGTATTTAATATTAATACAAAAACATGTATTTAATTTTAATAAACTAAACATATATTTAATATTTATACACTGGACATATATTTAACATTTATACACTAAACATGTATTTAATATTCATACACTAAACATGTAGTTATTATTTGTACACTAAACATGTATTTAATATTAATACACTAAACATGTATTTAATATTAATACAAAAACATGTATTTAATTTTAATAAACTAAACATATATTTAATATTTATACACTGGACATATATTTAACATTTATACACTAAACATGTATTTAATATTCATACACTAAACATGTAGTTATTATTTATACACTAAACATGTATTTAATATTAATACAGTAAACATGTATTAAATATTTATACACTAAACATGTATTTAATATTAATACAGTAAACATGTATTAAATATTTATACACTAAACATGTATTTAATATTCATACACTAAACATGTAGTTATTATCTATACACTAAACATGTATTTAATATTTATACACTAAAAGTGTATTTAATATTTATACACTAAACATGTATTTAATATTCATACACTAAACATGTATTTAATATTCATACACTAAACATGTATTTAATATTCATACACTAAACATGTATTTAATATTCATACACTAATCATGTTTTTAATATTAATACACTAATCATGTATTTAATATTTATACACTAAATATGTATTTAATATTCATACACTTAACATGTATTTAATATTCATACAATAAACATGTATTTAATATTCATACACGAAACATGTATTTAATATTAATACACTAACCATGTATTTAATATTTATACACTAAACATGTATTTAATATTCATACACTAAACATGTAGTTATTATCCATACACTAAACATGTATTTAATATTAATACAGTAAACATGTATTAAATATTTATACACTAAACATGTATTTAATATTAATACAGTAAACATGTATTAAATATTTATACACTAAACATGTATTCAATATTAATACACTAAACATGTATTTAATATTAATACAAAAACATGTATTTAATATTAATACAGTAAACATGTATTAAATATTTATACACTAAACATGTATTTAATATTAATACAGTAAACATGTATTAAATATTTATACACTAAACATGTATTTAATATTAATACACTAAACATGTATTTAATATTAATACAAAAACATGTATTTAATTTTAATAAACTAAACATATATTTAATATTTATACACTGGACATATATTTAACATTTATACACTAAACATGTATTTAATATTCATACACTAAACATGTAGTTATTATTTATACACTAAACATGTATTTAATATTAATACAGTAAACATGTATTAAATATTTATACACTAAACATGTATTTAATATTAATACAGTAAACATGTATTAAATATTTATACACTAAACATGTATTTAATATTCATACACTAAACATGTAGTTATTATCTATACACTAAACATGTATTTAATATTAATACAGTAAACATGTATTAAATATTTATACACTAAACATGTATTTAATATTAATACAGTAAACATGTATTAAATATTTATACACTAAACATGTATCTAATATTAATACACTAAACATGTATTTAATATTAATACAAAAACATGTATTTAATTTTAATAAACTAAACATATATTTAATATTTATACACTGGACATATATTTAACATTTATACACTAAACATGTATTTAATATTCATACACTAAACATGTAGTTATTATTTATACACTAAACATGTATTTAATATTAATACAGTAAACATGTATTAAATATTTATACACTAAACATGTATTTAATATTATTACAAAAACATGTATTTAATATTAATACAGTAAACATGTATTAAATATTTATACACTAAACATGTATTTAATATTAATACAGTAAACATGTATTAAATATTTATACACTAAACATGTATTTAATATTAATACACTAAACATGTATTTAATATTAATACAAAAACATGTATTTAATTTTAATAAACTAAACATATAGTTAATATTTATACACTGGACATATATTTAACATTTATACACTAAACATGTATTTAATATTCATACACTAAACATGTAGTTATTATTTATACACTAAACATGTATTTAATATTAATACAGTAAACATGTATTAAATATTTATACACTAAACATGTATTTAATATTAATACAGTAAACATGTATTAAATATTTATACACTAAACATGTATTTAATATTCATACACTAAACATGTAGTTATTATCTATACACTAAACATGTATTTAATATTAATACAGTAAACATGTATTAAATATTTATACATTAAACATGTATTTAATATCAATACAGTAAACATGTATTAAATATTTATACACTAAACATGTATCTAATATTAATACACTAAACATGTATTTAATATTAATACAAAAACATGTATTTAATTTTAATAAACTAAACATATATTTAATATTTATACACTGGACATATATTTAACATTTATACACTAAACATGTATTTAATATTCATACACTAAACATGTAGTTATTATTTATACACTAAACATGTATTTAATATTAATACAGTAAACATGTATTAAATATTTATACACTAAACATGTATTTAATATTCATACAATAAACATGTAGTTATTATTCTTACACTTAATATGTATTTAATATTAATACAACAACATGTATTTAATTTTAATAAACTAAACATATATTTAATAGTAATATACCAAACATGTATTTAATATTTATACACTAAACATGTATTTAATATTCATACACTAAACATGTAGTTATTATTTATACACTAAATATATATTTGATATTAATACAGTAAACATGTATTAAATATTTATACACTAAACATGTATTTAATATTAATACACTAAACATGTATTTAATATTAATACAAAAACATGTATTTAATTTTAATAAACTAAACATATATTTAATATTAATACACTAAACATGTATTTAATATTTATACACTAAACATGTATTTAATATTCATACACTAAACATGTAGTTATTATTTATACACTAAACATGTATTTAATATTAATACAGTAAACATGTTTTAAATATTTATACACTAAACATGTATTTAATATTCATTCAATAAACATGTGGTTATTATTCTTACACTTAATATGTATTTAATATTAATACAAAAAAATGTATTTAATTTTAATAAACTAAACATATGTTTAATATTAATACACTAAACATGTATTTAATATTTTTACACTAAACATGTATTTAATATTTATACACTAAAAGTGTATTTAATATTTATACACTAAACATGTATTTAATATTTATACACTAAACATGTATTTAATATTCATACACTAAACATGTATATAATAATCATATGCTAAACGTATATGTAATTATATACTAATCATATATTTAATATTCATACAGTAAACAGGTATTTATTATCCTCTAAATAAGGCACACTTGGAAATAATGAATTTCTTTATGTGTGCAGTTGCGGCAGAAGTCCACAGGAGGGCGAACGTTCCCTCTTAATAAGTCCGGTCCTCTCCGTCTCTCTCTCTCTCTTTTTCCTTTTTTTTGTTTCTTTTATTTTTTTTTTACATAAGTTTGGTTTCTCATACACTTATATTTATACACTAAACATGTATTTAATATTAATACACTAAACATGTATTTAATATTTATACACTAAACATGTATTTAATATTATTACAAAAACATGTATTTAATTTTAATAAATAAATGATAAATGGGTTGTACTTGTATAGCGCTTTTCTACCTTCAAGGTACTCAAAGCGCTTTGACACTACTTCCACATTTACCCATTCACACACACATTCACACACTGATGGTGGGAGCTGCCATGCAAGGCACTAACCAGCACCCATCAGGAGCAAGGGTGAAGTGTCTTGCTCAGGACACAACGGGCATGACGAGGTTGGTACTAGGTGGAGATTGAACCAGGGACCCTAAGGTTGTGCATGGCCACTTTCCCACTGCGCCACGCTGTCCCTATATATAAATATATTCATACTGTAATGATGTATTATTAATTGTTTTATGTTCGTATGGTTTTGATTAGATGTCAGTTTTTCTCATGTTTGCTTATTG
The DNA here is from genome assembly GCF_033978795.1 of Nerophis ophidion. NCBI lineage: Eukaryota > Metazoa > Chordata > Actinopteri > Syngnathiformes > Syngnathidae > Nerophis > Nerophis ophidion. The sequence goes on along the minus strand of NW_026906962.1, from coordinate 732,904 downwards.
TAGCGTCGCGGAAGAGTTAGTGCTACAAGAGATTCTGGATATTTGTTCTGTTGTGTTACGGTGCGGATGTTCTCCTGAAATGTGTTTGTCATTCTTGTTTGGTGTAGATTCACAGTGTGACGCATATTTGTAACAGTGTTAAAGTTGTTTATACGGCCACCCTCAGTGTGACCTGTGTGGCTGTTGACCAAGCATGCTTGCATTCACTTATGTGTGTGTAAAAGCTGTGGATATTATGTGGCTGGGCCGGCACGCTGTTTGTATGGAGGAAAAGCAGACGTGACGACAGGTTGTAGAGGACGATAAAGGCAGTGCCTTTAAGGCAAACCCCCAATACTGTTGTCCGGGTGGAAATTGGGGAGAATGGTCGCTCCCGGAGATTTTTGGGAGGGGCACTGAAATTGTGTGAGTCTCCTGGGAAATTTGGGAGGGTTGGCAAGTATGAAAGAGGTAGGTGATGTCAATAAAAAACATTGTCCTAAAACAGGTGTGCCAGATTATTCTAAAAAACTTAAGGTTGGAATTGCTGCCAAAAGTGCATTAACAAAGTATTAAACACAGGTTCTCAATGATTGGCATTTTTTTTAGTTTTTAGAAATTTGCAACAATTTCTACATTTTTGTTTTTATCAGAATCAGAAATACTTTAATAATCCCTGAGGGGAAATTAAGATGATTAAAATAGATATATTGTCAAGATGGGGTGCTGCGTGTACATTACTGAGAAATAAAACGATTTTTTTGATTTTAGCAAATGACTGCAATGAAACAGAGTGAAACGCTTAAAAGGGTCTGAATACTTTCTGTACCGTACCCACTGTGAACCTAAGAATCAATGCAACCCGACGATACAAGGCTCGTTTTTACACATTGTCTTTACGTCACATACTAAATAATAAACTAAACATATTTAATATTAATACACTAAATATGTATTTAATATTCATACACTAAACATGTATTTAACATTTATACACTAAACATGTTTTTAATATTAATACACTAAACATGTATTTAATATTAATACAAAAACATGTATTTAATTTTAATAAACTAAACATATATTTAATATTAATACACTAAACATGTATTTAATATGAATACACTAAACATGTATTTAATATTCATACACTAAACATGTAGTTATTATTTATACACTAAACATGTATTTAATATTAATACACTAAACATGTATTTAATATTAATACAAAAATATGTATTTATTTTAATAAACTAAACATATATTTAATATTAATACACAAAACATGTATTTATTATTTATACACTAAACATGTATTTAATATTCATACACTAAATATGTAGTTATTATTTATACACTAAACATGTATTTAATATTAATACACTAAACATGTATTTAATATTCATACACTAAACATGTATTTAATATTCATACACTAATCATGTATTTAATATTAATACACTAATCATGTATTTAATATTTATACACTAAATATGTATTTAATATTCATACACTTAACATGTATTTAATATTTATACAATAAACATGTATTTAATATTCATACACTAAACATGTATTTAATATTAATACACTAAACATGTATTTAATATTCATACACTAAACATGTATTTAATATTCATACACTAATCATGTATTTAATATTAATACATTAATCATGTATTTAATATTTATACACTAAATATGTATTTAATATTCATACACTTAACATGTATTTAATATTTATACAATAAACATGTATTTAATATTCATACACTAAACATGTATTTAATATTCATACACTAAACATGTATTTAATATTCATACAATAAACATGTAGTTATTATTCTTACACTTAATATGTATTTAATATTAATACAAAAACATGTATTTAATTTTAATAAACTAAACATATATTTAATATTAATACACTAAACATGTATTTAATATTTATACACTAAACATGTATTTAATATTATTACACTAAACATGTAGTTATTATTTATACACTAAACATGTATTTAATATTAATACAGTAAACATGTATTAAATATTTATAGACTAAACATGTATTTAATATTAATACACTAAACATGTATTTAATATTAATAAAAAACATGTATTTAATTTTAATAAACTAAACATATATTTAATATTTATACACTAAACATGTATTCAATATTCATACACTAAACATGTATTTAATATTCATACACTAAACATGTATTTAATATTAATACAAAAACATGTATTTAATTTTAATAAACTAAACATATATTTAATATTAATACACTAAACATGTATTTAATATTCATACACTAATCATGTATTTAATATTAATACACTAATCATGTATTTAATATTCATACACTAAATATGTATTTAATATTCATACACTTAACATGTATTTAATATTTATACAATAATCATGTATTTAATATTCATACACGAAACATGTTTTTAATATTAATACACTAAACATGTATTTAATATTTATACACTAAAAATGTATTTAATATTCATACACTAAACATGTATTTAATATGTATACACTAAATATGTATTTAATATTCATACACTAAACATGTAGTTATTATTTATACACTAATCATGTATTTAATATTTATACACTAAACATGTATTTAACATTTATACACTAAACATGTATTTAGTATTAATACACTAAACATATATTTAATATTAATACAAAAATATGTATTTATTTTAATAAACTAAACATATATTTAATATTAATACACTAAACATGTATTTAATATTTATACACTAAACATGTATTTAATATTCATACACTAAATATGTAGTTATTATTTATACACTAAACATGTATTTAATATTAATACACTAAACATGTATTTAATATTCATACACTAAACATGTATTTAATATCCATACACTAATCATGTATTTAATATTAATACACTAATCATGTATTTAATATTTATACACTAAATATGTATTTAATATTCATACACTTAACATGTATTTAATATTTATACAATAAACATGTATTCAATATTCATACACGAAACATGTATTTAATATTAATACACTAAACATGTGCTTAATATTTATACACTAAACATGTATTTAATATTCATACACTAAACATGTATTTAATATTCATACAATAAACATGTATTTATTATTCTTACACTTAATATGTATTTAATATTAATACAAAAACATGTATGTAATTTTAATAAACTAAACATATATTTAATATTAATACACTAAACATGTATTTAATATTTATACACTAAACATGTATTTAATATTCATACACTAAATATGTAGTTATTATTTATACACTAAACATGTATTTAATATTAATACACTAAACATGTATTTAATATTCATACACTAAACATGTATTTAATATCCATACACTAATCATGTATTTAATATTAATACACTAATCATGTATTTAATATTTATACACTAAATATGTATTTAATATTCATACACTTAACATGTATTTAATATTTATACAATAAACATGTATTCAATATTCATACACGAAACATGTATTTAATATTAATACACTAAACATGTGCTTAATATTTATACACTAAACATGTATTTAATATTCATACACTAAACATGTATTTAATATTCATACAATAAACATGTATTTATTATTCTTACACTTAATATGTATTTAATATTAATACAAAAACATGTATGTAATTTTAATAAACTAAACATATATTTAATATTAATACACTAAACATGTATTTAATATTTATACACTAAACATGTATTTAATATTCTTACACTAAACATGTAGTTATTATTTATACACTAAACATGTATTTAATATTAATACAGTAAACATGTATCAAATATTTATACACTAAACATGTATTTAATATTAATACACTAAACATGTATTTAATATTAATACAAAAACATGTATTTAATTTTAATAAACTAAACATATATTTAATATTTATACACTAAACATGTATTTAACATTTATACACTAAACATGTATTTAATATTCTTACACTAAACATGTATTTAATATTCATACACTAAACATGTATTTAATATTAATACAAAAACATGTATTTAATTTTAATAAACTAAACGTATATTTAATATTAATACACTAAACATGTATTTAATATTTATACACTAAACATGTATTTAATATTAATACACTAAACATGTATTTAATATTCATACACTAAATATGTAGTTATTATTTATACACTAAACATGTATTTAATATTCATACACTAAACATGTATTTAATATTCATACACTAATCATGTATTTAATATTAATACACTAATCATGTATTTAATATTTATACACTAAATATGTATTTAATATTCATACACTTAACATGTAATCAATATGTATACAATAAACATGTATTTAATATTCATACACGAAACATGTATTTAATATTAATACACGAAACACGTATTTAATATTTATACACTAAACATGTATTTAATATTCATACACTAAACATGTAGTTATTATTTATACACTAAACATGTATTTAATATTAATACGATAAACATGTATTTAATATTCATACACTAAACATGTATTTAATATCCATACACTAATCATGTATTTAATATTAATACACTAATCATGTATTTAATATTTATACACTAAATATGTATTTAATATTCATACACTTAACATGTATTTAATATTCATACAATAAACATGTATTCAATATTCATACACGAAACATGTATTTAATATTAATACACTAAACATGTGCTTAATATTTATACACTAAACATGTATTTAATATTCATACACTAAACATGTATTTAATATTCATACAATAAACATGTAGTTATTATTCTTACACTTAATATGTATTTAATATTAATACAAAAACATGTATGTAATTTTAATAAACTAAACATATATTTAATATTAATACACTAAACATGTATTTAATATTTATACACTAAACATGTATTTAATATTCTTACACTAAACATGTAGTTATTATTTATACACTAAACATGTATTTAATATTAATACAGTAAACATGTATCAAATATTTATACACTAAACATGTATTTAATATTAATACACTAAACATGTATTTAATATTCATACACTAATCATGTATTTAATATTAATACACTAATCATGTATTTAATATTTATACACTAAATATGTATTTAATATTCATACACTTAACATGTATTTAATATTTATACAATAAACATGTATTTAATATTCATACACTAAACATGTATTTAATATTAATACACTAAACATGTATTTAATATTCATACACTAAACATGTATTTAATATTCATACACTAATCATGTATTTAATATTAATACATTAATCATGTATTTAATATTTATACACTAAATATGTATTTAATATTCATACACTTAACATGTATTTAATATTTATACAATAAACATGTATTTAATATTCATACACTAAACATGTATTTAATATTCATACACTAAACATGTATTTAATATTCATACAATAAACATGTAGTTATTATTCTTACACTTAATATGTATTTAATATTAATACAAAAACATGTATTTAATTTTAATAAACTAAACATATATTTAATATTAATACACTAAACATGTATTTAATATTTATACACTAAACATGTATTTAATATTATTACACTAAACATGTAGTTATTATTTATACACTAAACATGTATTTAATATTAATACAGTAAACATGTATTAAATATTTATAGACTAAACATGTATTTAATATTAATACACTAAACATGTATTTAATATTAATAAAAAACATGTATTTAATTTTAATAAACTAAACATATATTTAATATTTATACACTAAACATGTATTCAATATTCATACACTAAACATGTATTTAATATTCATACACTAAACATGTATTTAATATTAATACAAAAACATGTATTTAATTTTAATAAACTAAACATATATTTAATATTAATACACTAAACATGTATTTAATATTCATACACTAATCATGTATTTAATATTAATACACTAATCATGTATTTAATATTCATACACTAAATATGTATTTAATATTCATACACTTAACATGTATTTAATATTTATACAATAATCATGTATTTAATATTCATACACGAAACATGTTTTTAATATTAATACACTAAACATGTATTTAATATTTATACACTAAAAATGTATTTAATATTCATACACTAAACATGTATTTAATATGTATACACTAAATATGTATTTAATATTCATACACTAAACATGTAGTTATTATTTATACACTAATCATGTATTTAATATTTATACACTAAACATGTATTTAACATTTATACACTAAACATGTATTTAGTATTAATACACTAAACATATATTTAATATTAATACAAAAATATGTATTTATTTTAATAAACTAAACATATATTTAATATTAATACACTAAACATGTATTTAATATTTATACACTAAACATGTATTTAATATTCATACACTAAATATGTAGTTATTATTTATACACTAAACATGTATTTAATATTAATACACTAAACATGTATTTAATATTCATACACTAAACATGTATTTAATATCCATACACTAATCATGTATTTAATATTAATACACTAATCATGTATTTAATATTTATACACTAAATATGTATTTAATATTCATACACTTAACATGTATTTAATATTTATACAATAAACATGTATTCAATATTCATACACGAAACATGTATTTAATATTAATACACTAAACATGTGCTTAATATTTATACACTAAACATGTATTTAATATTCATACACTAAACATGTATTTAATATTCATACAATAAACATGTATTTATTATTCTTACACTTAATATGTATTTAATATTAATACAAAAACATGTATGTAATTTTAATAAACTAAACATATATTTAATATTAATACACTAAACATGTATTTAATATTTATACACTAAACATGTATTTAATATTCTTACACTAAACATGTAGTTATTATTTATACACTAAACATGTATTTAATATTAATACAGTAAACATGTATCAAATATTTATACACTAAACATGTATTTAATATTAATACACTAAACATGTATTTAATATTAATACAAAAACATGTATTTAATTTTAATAAACTAAACATATATTTAATATTTATACACTAAACATGTATTTAACATTTATACACTAAACATGTATTTAATATTCTTACACTAAACATGTATTTAATATTCATACACTAAACATGTATTTAATATTAATACAAAAACATGTATTTAATTTTAATAAACTAAACGTATATTTAATATTAATACACTAAACATGTATTTAATATTTATACACTAAACATGTATTTAATATTAATACACTAAACATGTATTTAATATTCATACACTAAATATGTAGTTATTATTTATACACTAAACATGTATTTAATATTCATACACTAAACATGTATTTAATATTCATACACTAATCATGTATTTAATATTAATACACTAATCATGTATTTAATATTTATACACTAAATATGTATTTAATATTCATACACTTAACATGTAATCAATATGTATACAATAAACATGTATTTAATATTCATACACGAAACATGTATTTAATATTAATACACGAAACACGTATTTAATATTTATACACTAAACATGTATTTAATATTCATACACTAAACATGTAGTTATTATTTATACACTAAACATGTATTTAATATTAATACGATAAACATGTATTTAATATTCATACACTAAACATGTATTTAATATCCATACACTAATCATGTATTTAATATTAATACACTAATCATGTATTTAATATTTATACACTAAATATGTATTTAATATTCATACACTTAACATGTATTTAATATTCATACAATAAACATGTATTCAATATTCATACACGAAACATGTATTTAATATTAATACACTAAACATGTGCTTAATATTTATACACTAAACATGTATTTAATATTCATACACTAAACATGTATTTAATATTCATACAATAAACATGTAGTTATTATTCTTACACTTAATATGTATTTAATATTAATACAAAAACATGTATGTAATTTTAATAAACTAAACATATATTTAATATTAATACACTAAACATGTATTTAATATTTATACACTAAACATGTATTTAATATTCTTACACTAAACATGTAGTTATTATTTATACACTAAACATGTATTTAATATTAATACAGTAAACATGTATCAAATATTTATACACTAAACATGTATTTAATATTAATACACTAAACATGTATTTAATATTAATACAAAACCATGTATTTAATTTTAATAAACTAAACATATATTTATACACTAAACATGTATTTAATATTTATACACTAAACATGTATTTAATATTAATACGCTAAACATGTATTTAATATTCATACACTAAATATGTAGTTATTATTTATACACTAAAAATGTATTTAATATTCATACACTAAACATGTATTTAATATTCATACACTAATCATGTATTTAATATTAATACACTAATCATGTATTTAATATTTATACACTAAATATGTATTTAATATTCATACACTTAACATGTACTTAATATGTATACAATAAACATGTATTTAATATTCATACACGAAACATGTATTTAATATTAATACACGAAACACGTATTTAATATTTATACACTAAACATGTATTTAATATTCATACACTAAACATGCAGTTATTATTTATACACTAAACATGTATTTAATATTAATACAGTAAACATGTATTAAATATTTATACACTAAACATGTATTTAATATTCATACAGTAAACATGTATTTATTATCCTCTAAATAAGGCACACTTGGAAATAATGAATTTCTTTATGTGTGCAGTTGCGGCAGAAGTCCACAGGAGGGCGCACGTTCCCTCTTAATAAGTCCGGTCCTCTCCGTCTCTCTCTCTCTCTTTTTCCTTTTTTTTGTTCCTTTTATTTTTTTTTTACATGTATTTAATATTTATACACTAAACATGTATTTAATATTAATACAAAAACATGTATTTAATTTTAATAAACTAAACATATTTAATATTAATACACTAAACATGTATTTAATATTCATACACTAAACATGTTTTAACATTTATACACTAAACATGTATTTAATATTCATACAGTAAACATGTATTTATTATCCTCTAAATAAGGCACACTTGGAAATAATGAATTTCTTTATGTGTGCAGTTGCGCCAGAAGTCCACAGGAGGGCGCACGTTCCCTCTTAATAAGTCCGGTCCTCTCCGTCTCTCTCTCTCTCTTTTTCCTTTTTTTTGTTTCCTTTATTTTTTTTTACATAAGTTTGGTTTCTCATACACTTATATTTATACACTAAACATGTATTTAATATTCATTCAATAAACATGTAGTTATTATTCTTACACTTAATATGTATTTAATATTAATACAAAAACATGTATTTAATTTTAATAAACTAAACATATATTTAATATTAATACACTAAACATGTATTTAATATTTTTACACTAAACGTGTATTTAATATTTATACACTAAAAGTGTATTTAATATTCATACACTAAACATGTATTTAATATTTATACACTAAACATGTATTTAATATTCATACACTTAATATATATTTAATATTAATACAAAAACATGTATTTAATTTTAATAAACTAAACATATATTTAATATTAATACACTAAACATGTATTTAATATTTATACACTAAACATGTATTTAATATTCATACACTAAACATGTAGTTATTATTTATACACTAAACATGTATTTAATATTAATACAGTAAAAATGTATTAAATATTTATACACTAAACATGTATTTAATATAAATACATTAAACATGTATTTAATATTAATACAAAAACATGTATTTAATTTTAATAAACTAAACATATATTTAATATTAATACACTAAACATGTATTTAACATTTATACACTAAACATGTTTTTAATATTTATACACTAAACATGTATTTAATATTTATACACTAAACATGTTTTTAATATTAATACACTAAACATGTATTTAATATGAATACAAAAACATGTATTTAATTTGAATAAACTAAACATCTATTTAATATTAATACACTAAACATGTATTTAATATTCATACACTAAACATGTTTTAACATTTATTAAACTAAACATATATTTAATATTCATACACTAAACATGTATTTAATATTAATACAAAAACGTGTATTTAATTTTAATAAACTAAATATATATTTAATATTAATACACTAAACATGTATTTAATATTTGTACACTAAACATGTATTTAACATTTACACACTAAACATGTTTTTAATATTAATACACTAAACATGTATTTAATAATTATACACTAAAATGGAATTTAATAATAGACTAAACATGTATTTAATATTTTCACACTAAACTTGTATTTAATATTCATACACTAAAAATTTATTTAATATTCATACACTAAACATGTATTTAATATTAATACACTAAACATGTATTTAATATTTATACACTAAACATGTATTTAATATTAATACACTAAACATGTATTTAATATTAATACAAAAACATGTATTTAATTTTAATAAATTAAACATATATTTAATAATTATACACTAAACATGTATTTAACATTCATACACTAAACATGTATTTAATATTCATACAATAAACATGTAGTTATTATTCTTACACTTAATATGTATTTAATATTAATACAAAAACATGTATTTAATTTTAATAAACTAAACACATATTTAATATTAATACACTAAACAAGTATTTAATATTTTTACACTAAACGTGTATTTAATATTTATACACTAAACATGTATTTAATATTAATACACTAAACATGTAGTTATTATTCATACACTAAACATGTATTTAATATTAATACACTAAACATTTATTTAATATTTATACACTAAACATGTATTTAATATTAATACAAAAACATGTATTTAATTTTAATAAACTAAATATGTATTTAATATTAATACACTTAACATGTATTTAATATTAATACACTAAACATGTATTTAATAATTATACACTAAAATGGAATTTAATAATAGACTAAGCATGTATTTAATATTTTCATACTAAACTTGTATTTAATATTCATACACTAAACATGCATTTAATATTCATACACTAGGAATGTAGTTATTATTCATACACTAAACATGTATTTAATATTAATACACTAAACATATATTTTATATTTTTACACTAAACATGTATTTAATATTAATACAATAATCATGTATTTAATATTCATACACTAAACATGTATTTAATATTAATACACTAAACATGTATTTAATATTTATACACTAAACATGTATTTAATATTGATACAAAAACATATATTTAATTTTAATAAACTAAATATATATTTAATATTAATACACTAAACATGTATTTAATATTCATAAACTAAACATGTATTTAACATTTATACACTAAACATGTATTTAATATTCATACACTAAACATGTAGTTATTATTTATACACTACACATGTATTTAATATTCATACACTAAACATGTATTTAATATTAATACATTAAACCTGTATTTAATATTAATACACTAAACATGTATTTAATATTCATACACTAAACATGTATTTAATATTCATACACTAAACATGTATTTAATATTAATACACTAAACATATATTTAATATTTATACACTAAACATGTATTTAATATTATTACAAAAACATGTATTTAATTTTAATAAACTAAATATACATTTAATATTAATACACTAAACATGCATTTAATATTCATAAACTAAAGATGTATTTAATATTAATACACTAAACCTGTATTTAATATTTATACACTAAACATGTATTTAATATTTATCCACTAAACATGTATTTAATATTCATAAACTAAACATGTATTTAATATTCATACACTAAACGTGTATTTAATATTCATACACTAAACATGTATTTAATATTAATACAAACACATGTATTTAAGTTTAATAAACTAAACATATGTTTAATATTAATACACTAAACATGTATTTAATATTTATACCCTAAACATGTATTTAATATTAATACAAAAACATGTATTTAATTTTAATAAACTAAACATATTTAATATTAATACACTAAACATGTATTTAATATTTATACACTAAAAATGTATTTAAAATTTCTACACTAAACATGTATTTAATATTAATACATTAAACATGTATTTAATATTAATACACTAAACATGTATTTAATATTCATACACTAAACATGTATTTAATATTCATACACTAAACATGTATTTAATATTAATACACTAAACATGTACTTAATATTTATACACTAAACATGTATTTAATATTAATACAAAAACCTGTATTTAATTTTAATAAACTAAACACATATTTAATATTAATACACTAAACATGTATTTAATATTTATGCACTAAACATGTAGTTATTATTTATACACTAAACATGTATTTAATATTAATACAGTAAACATGTATTAAATATTTATACACTAAACATATATTTAATATTCATACAATAAACATGTAGTTATTATTCTTACACTTAATATGTATTTAATATTAATACAAAAACATGTATTTAATTTTAATAAACTAAACACATATTTAATATTAATACACTAAACATGTATTTAATATTTTTACACTAAACGTGTATTTAATATTTATACACTAAAAGTGTATTTAATATTTATACACTAAAAGTCTATTTAATATTAATACACTAAAAATGTATTTAATATTAATACACTAAACATGTATTTAATATTTATACACTAAACATGTATTTAATATTCATACACTAAACATGTATTTAATATTAATACACTAAACATGTATTTAATATTAATACAAAACGAGTATTTAATTTTAATAAACTAAATATATATTTAATATTAATACACTAAACATGTATTTAATATTCATAAACTAAACATGTATTTAACATTCATACACTAAACATGTATTTAATATTCATACACTAAACATGTAGTTATTATTTATACACTAAACATGTATTTAATATTTATACACTAAACCTGTAGTTATTATTCATACACTAAACATGTATTTAATATTAATACACTAAGCCTGTATTTAATATTAATACACTAAACATGTATTTAATATTAATACAAAAACATTTATTTAATTTTAATAAAGTAAACACAATTTTAATATTTATACACTAAACATGTTTTTAATATGTATACACTAAACATGTATTTGATATTAATACAAAAACATGTATTTAGTTTTAATAAACTAAACATATTTAATATTAATACACTAAACATGTATTTAATATTAATACACTAAACATGTATTAAATATTCATACACTAAACATGTAGTTATTATTCATACACTAAACAGGTATTTAATATTTATACACTAAACGTGTATTTAACATTTATACACTAAACATGTATTTAATATTAATACACTAAACATGTAGATAATATTAATTCAAAAACATGTATTCAATTTTAATAAACTAAACATATATTTAATATTAATACACTAAACATGTATTTAATATTAATACACTAAACATGTATTTAATATTAATACACTAAATATGTAGTTATTATTTATACACTAAACATGTATTTAATATTGATACACTAAACATGTATTTAAGATTCATACACTAAATATGTAGTTATTATTTATACACTAAACATGTATTTAATATGAATACACTAAACATGTATTTAATATTCATACACTAAACATGTATTTAATATTTATACACTAATCATGTATTTAATATTTATACACTAAATATGAATTTAATATTCAAACACTTAACATGTATTTAATATGTATACAATAAACATGTATTTAATATTCATACACTAAACATGTATTTAATATTCATACACTAAACATTTATTTGATATTAATACACTAAACATGTATTTAATATTCATACACTAAACATTGATTTAATATTAATACACTAAACATGTATTTAATATTTATACACTAAACGTGTATTTAATATTTATACACTAAACATGTATTTAATATTTATACACTAAACATGTATTTAATAGTAATACACTAATCATGTATTTGATATTCATACACTAAACATGTATTTAATATTTATACAAAAACATGTATTTAATATTTTTACACTAAACGTGTATTTAATATTCATACACTAAAAGTTTACTTAATATTTATACACTAAACATGTATTCAATATTCATACACTAAACATATTTTTACTATATGTACACTAAACATATATATATATATATATTAATACACCATACATGTATTTAATATTTATACAGCAAACATGTGTTTAATATTAATACAAAAAACATGTATTTAATTTTAATAAACAAAACATATATTTGATATTAATACACTAAACATGTATTTAGTATTCATACATGAAACAAGTTTTTATTATTCATACACTAAACATGTATTTAATATTCATACACTAAACATGTATTTAATATTCATACAAAACATGTATTTAAATTTAATAAACAAAACATATATTTAATAATAATACATTAAACATGTATTTAATATTCATACACTAAACATGTATTTAATATTTATACACTAAACATGTATTTAATATTAATACACTAAACATGTATTTAATATTCATACACTAAATATGTAGTTATTAATTATACACTAAACATGTATTTAATATCAATACACTAAACGTGTATTTAATATTCATACACTAAACATGTATTTAATATTTATACACTAATCATGTATTTAATATTTATACACTAAATATGTATTTAATATTCATACACTTAACATGTATTTAATATGTATACAATAAACATGTATTTAATATTCATACACGAAACATTTATTTAATATTTATACACTAAACATGTATTTAATATTCATACACTAAACATGTATTTAATATTCATACAAAAAATGTATTTAAATTTAATAAACTAAACATATATTTAATAATAATACACTAAACATGTATTTAGTATTCATACACTAAACATGTATTTAATATTCATACATTAAACATGTATTTAATATTTATACACTAAACATGTATTTAATATTAATACACTAAATATGTATTTATTATTTATCCACTAAAATGTATTTAATATTCATAAACTAAACATGTATTTAATATTCATACACTAAACGTGTATTAAATATTCATACACTAAACATGTATTTAATATTAATACAAAAACATGTATTTAAGTTTAATAAACTAAACATATATTTAATATTAATACACTAAACATGTATTTAATATTCATAAACTAAACATGTATTTAATATTCATACACTAAACATGTATTTAATATTAATACACTGAACATGTATTTAATAATCATATACTAAACGTATATGTAACTATATACTAATCATGTATTTAATATTCATTTAGTAAACATGTATTTATTATCCTCTAAATAAGGCACACTTGGAAATAATGAATTTCTTTATGTGTGCAGTTGCGGCAGAAGTCCACACGAGGGCGCACGTTCCCTCTTAATAAGTCCGGTCCTCTCCGTCTCTCTCTCTCTCTTTTTCCTTTTTTTTGTTTCTTTTATTTTTTTTTTACATAAGTTTGGTTCCTCATACACTTATATTTATACACTAAACATGTATTTAATATTAATACACTAAACATGTATTTAATATTTATACACTAAACATGTATTTAATATTAATACAAAAACATGTATTTAATTTTAATAAACTAAACATATATTTAATATTTATACACTAAACATGTATTCAATATTAATACAAAAACATGTATTTAATTTTAATAAACTAAACATATATTTAATATTAATACACTAAACATGTATTTAACATTCATACACTAAACATGTATTTAATATTAATACAGTAAACATGTATTTAATATTCATACACTAAACGTGTATTTAATATTAATACAAAAACATGTATTTAGTTTTAATAAACTAAACATATTTAATATTAATAAACTAAACATGTATTTAATATTTATACACTAAACATGTATTTAACATGTATACACTAAACATGTATTTAATATTAATACACTAAACATGTATTTAATATTAATACAAAACATGTATTTAATTTTAATAAACTAACCATATATTTAATATTAATACACTAAACATGTATTTAATATTTATACACTAAACATGTATTTAACTTTCATACACTAAACATGTTTTTAATATTAATACACTAAACATGTATTTAATATTCATACACTAAACATATATTTAATATTAATACAATAACCATGTATTTAACATTTATACACTAAACATGTATTTAATATTCATACACTAAACATGTATTTAATATTTATACACTAAACATGTATTTAATTTTAATAAACTAAACATATTTTTAATATTAATACACTAAACATGTATTTAATATTAATACACTAAACATGTATTTAATATTCATACACTAAACATGTAGTTATTATTTATACACTAAACATGTATTTAATATTTATACACTAAACATGTATCTAACATTTATACACTAAACATGTATTCAATATTAATACACTAAACATATATCTAATATTAATACAAAAACATGTATTTAATTTTAATAAACTAAACATATATTTAATATTAATACACTAAACATGTATTTAATATTAATACACTAAACATGTATTTAATATTCATACACTAAATATGTAGTTATTATTTATACACTAAACATGTATTTAATATTAATACACTAAACATGTATTTAATATTCATACACTAAATATGTAGTTATTATTTATACACTAAACATGTATTTAATATTAATACACTTAACATGTATTTAATATGTATACAATAAACATGTATTTAATATTCATACACGAAACATGTATTTAATATTCATACAAAAAATGTATTTAAATTTAATAAACTAAACATATATTTAATAATAATACATTAAACATGTATTTTTATATTCATACACTAAACATGTATTTAATATTTATACACTAAACATGTATTTAATATTAATACACTAAATATGTATTTAATATTAATACACTAAACATGTATTTAATATTCATGAACTAAACATGTATTTAATATTCATACACTAAACGTGTATTAAATATTCATACACTAAACATGTATTTAATATTAATACAAAAACATGTATTTAAGTTTAATAAACTAAACATATATTTAATATTAATACAATAACATGTATTTAATATTTATACACTAAAAATGTATTTAATATTCATACACTAAACATGTATTTAATATTCATACACTAAACATGTATTTAATATTCATACACTAAACATATATTTAATATTAATACAATAACCATGTATTTAACATTTATACACTAAACATGTATTTAATATTCATACACTAAACATGTATTTAATATTTATACACTAAACATGTATTTAATATTCATAAACTAAACATGTATTTAATATTAATACACTAAACATGTATTTAATATTTATACACTAAACATGTATTTAATATAAATACAAAAACATGTATTTAATTTTAATAAACTAAATATATATTTAATATTAATACACTAAATATGTATTTAATATTCATAAACTAAACATGTATTTAATATTAATACACTAAACCTGTATTTAATATTAATACACTAAACATGTATTTAATATTAATACAAAAACATGTATTTAATTTTAATAAACTAAACACATATTTAATATTAATACACTAAACATGTATTTAATATTTATACACTAAACATGTATTTAATATTTATACACTAAACATGTATTTAATATTAATACACTAAATATGTATTTATTATTTATCCACTAAACATGTATTTAATATTCATAAACTAAACATGTATTTAATATTCATACACTAAACGTGTATTTAATATTCATACACTAAACATGTATTTAAAATTAATACAAAAACATGTATTTAAGTTTAATAAACTAAACATATATTTAATATTAATACACTAAACATGTATTTAATATTTATACACCAAACATGTATTTAATATTCATACACTAAACATGTATTTAATATTTATACACTAAACATGTATTTAATATTAATACACTGAACATGTATTTAATAATCATATACTAAACATATAAGTAATTATATACTAATCATATATTTAATATTCATACAGTAAACATGTATTTATTATCCTCTAAATTAGGCACATTTGGAAATAATGAATTTCTTTATGTGCGCAGTTGCGGCAGAAGTCCACAGGAGGGCGCAAGTTCCCTCTTAATAAGTCCTGTCCTCTCCGTCTCTCTCTCCCTCTCTCTCTTTTTCCTTTTTTTTTTGTTTCTTTTATTTTTTTTTACATAAGTTTGGTTTCTCATACACTTATATTTATACACTAAACATGTATTTAATATTAATACACTAAACATGTATTTAATATTAATACACTAAACATGTATTTAATATTTATACACTAAACATGTATTTAATATTAATACAAAAACATGTATTTAATTTTAATAAACTAAACATATATTTAATATTAATACACTAAACATGTATTTAATATTTATACACTAAACATGTATTTAATATTAATGCACTAAACATGTTATTAATATTTATACACTAAACATGTATTTAATATTTATACACTAAACATGTATTTAATATTCATACAATAAACATGTAGTTATTATTCATACACTAAATATGTATTTAATATTAATACAAAAACATGTATTTAATTTTAATAAACTAAACATATATTTAATATAATACACTAAACATGTATTTGATATTTGTACACTAAACATGTATTTAATATTCATACACTAAACATGTATTTAATATTAATACACTAAACATGTATTTAATATTTATACACTAAACATGTATTTAATATTTATACACTAAACATGTATTTAATATGAATACACTAATCATGTATTTGATATTCATACACTAAAAATTTATTTAATATTTATACAAAAAACATGTATTTAATATTTTTACACTAAACGTGTATTTAATATTCATACACTAAAAGTGTACTTAATATGTATACACTAAACATGTATTTAATATTTTTACACTAAACATATTGTTACTATATGTACACTAAACATATATTTATATTAATACACTATACATGTATTTAATTTTTATACAGCAAACTTGTATTTAATATTAATACAAAAAACATGTATTTAATTTTAATAAACTAAACATATATTTAATATTAATACAATAAACATGTATTTAATATTCATACACGAAACATGTATTCATTATTCATACACTAAACATGTATTTAATATTCATACACTAAACATGTATTTAATATTCATACAAAAACATGTATTTAATTTTAATTACCTAAATATATATTTAATATTAATAAACTAAACATGTATTTAATATTTATACACTAAACATGTAATTAATATTAATACACTAAACATGTATTTAATATTAATACAAAAACATGTATTTAATTTTAATAAACTAAACATATATTTAATATTAATACACTAAACATGTATTTAATATTCATACACTAAACATGTATTTAATATTCATACACTAAACATGTATTTAATATTCATACACTAAACATGTAGTTATTATTTATACACTAAACATGTATTTGATGTTAATACAGTAAACATGTATTAAATATTAATACAAAAACATGTAATTAATTTTAATAAACTAAACATATATTTAATATTAATACACTAAACATGTATTTAATATTTATACACTAAACATGTATTTAATATTCATACACTAAACATTTATTTAATATTCATACACTAAACATGTAGTTATTATTTATACACTAAACATGTATTAAATATTAATACAGTAAACATGTATTTAATATTCATACACTAAACATGTATTTAATATTAATGCACTAAACATGTAGTTATTATTCATACACTAAACATGTATTTAATATTAATACACTAAACATGTATTTAATATTAATACACTAAACATGTATTTAATATTAATACACTAAACATGTATTTAATATTCATACAGTAAACATGTATCAAATATTTATACACTAATCATGTATTTAATATTAATACACTAAATATGTATTTAATATTTATACACTTAACATGTATTTAATATTTATACACTAAATATGTATTTAATATTTATACACTTAACATGTATTTAATATTTATACACTAAACATGTATTTAATATTCATACACTAAACATGTATTTAATATTAATACACTAAACATGTATTAAATATTTATACACTAAATATGTATTTAATATTCATTCAATAAACATGTATTTAATATTTATACACTAAACATGTATTAAATATTCATACACTAAATATGTATTTAATATTTATACACTTAACATTTTTTTAATATTTATACACGAAACATGTATTTAATATTTATACACTAAACATGTATTTAATATTCATACACTAAACATGTGTTTAATATTTATACACTAAACATGTATTTAATATTCATACACGAAACATGTATTTAATATTTATACATTAAACATGTATTTAATATTCAAATATTAAACATGTATTTAATATTCATACACTAAACATGTATTTAATATTTTTACACTAAACAAGTATTTAATATTCATACACTAAACATGTATTTAATATTAATACACTAAACATGTATTTAATATTAATACACTAAACATGTATTTAATATTAATACAAAAACATGTATTTAATTTTGATAAACTAAACATATATTTAATATTAATACACTAAACATGTATTTAATATTAATACACTAAACATGTATTTATTATTTATACACTAAACATGTATTTAATATTAATACAAAAACATGTATTTAATTTTAATAAACTAAACATATATTTAATATTAATACACTAAACATGTATTTAATATTTATACACTAAACATGTATTTAATATTCATACACTAAACATGTATTTAATATTCATACACTAAACATGTATTTAATATTCAAATATTAAACATGTATTTAATATTCATACACTAAACATGTATTTAATATTAATACACTGAACATGTATTTAATAATCATATACTAAACGTATATGTAATCATATACTAATCATATATTTGATATTCATACGGTAAACATTTCTTTATTATTCATACACTGAAAGTGTATTTAATATTTATACACTAAACATGTATTTAATATTAATACAGTAAACATGTATTAAATATTTATACACTAAACATGTATTTAATATTTATACATTAAAACATGTATTTAACATTTATACACTAAACATGTATTTAATATTAATACACTAAACATGTATTTAATATTAATACAAAAACATGTATTTAATTTTAATAAACTAAACATATATTTAATATTAATACACTAAACATGTATTTAATATTTATACACTAAACATGTATTTAATATTAATACACTGAACATGTATTTAATAATCATATACTAAACGTATATGTAATTATATACTAATCATATATTTAATATTCATACAGTAAACATGTATTTATTATCCTCTAAATAAGGCACACTTGGAAATAATGAATTTCTTTATGTGTGCAGTTGCGGCAGAAGTCCACAGGAGGGCGCACGTTCCCTCTTAATAAGTCC
Organism: Nerophis ophidion; assembly: GCF_033978795.1. NCBI lineage: Eukaryota > Metazoa > Chordata > Actinopteri > Syngnathiformes > Syngnathidae > Nerophis > Nerophis ophidion. The sequence goes on along the minus strand of NW_026906962.1, from coordinate 711,234 downwards.
GGTCCTCTCCGTCTCTCTCTCTCTCTTTTTCCTTTTTTCTTTGTTTCTTTTATTTTTTTTACATAAGTTTGGTTTCTCATACACTTATATTTATACACTAAACATGTATTTAATATTAATACACTAAACATGTATTTAATATTTATACACTAAACATGTATTTAATATTAATACAAAAACATGTATTTAATTTTAATAAACTAAACATATATTTAATATTTATACACTAAACATGTATTCAACATTTATACACTAAACATGTATTTAATATTAATACACTAAACATGTATTTAATATTAATACACTAAACATGTACTTAATATTAATACAAAAACATGTATTTAATTTTAATAAACTAAACATATATTTAATATTAATACACTAAACATGTTTTAAATATTTATACACTAAACATGTATTTAATATTCATTCAATAAACATGTAGTTATTATTCTTACACTTAATATGTATTTAATATTAATACAAAAACATGTATTTAATTTTAATAAACTAAACATATATTTAATATTTATACGTTAAACATGTATTTAATATTTTTACACTAAACGTGTATTTAATATTTATACACTAAAAGTGTATTTAATATTAATACACTAAACATGTATTTAATATTTATACACTAAACATGTATTTAATATTCATACACTAAACATGTATTTAATATTAATACACAAACATGTATTTAATATTTATACACTAAACATGTATTTAATATTAATACAAAAACATTTATTTAATTTTAATAAAGTAAACACATATTTAATGTTAATACACTAAACATGTATTTAATATTTATACACTAAACATGTAGTTATTATTTATACACTAAACATGTATTTAATATTTATACACTAAACCTGTAGTTATTATTGATACACTAAACATGTATTTAATATTAATACACTAAACCTGTATTTAATATTTATACACTAAACATGTATTTAATATTAGTACAAAAACATGTATTTAATTTCAATAAAGTAAACACATATTTAATATTAATACACTAAACATGTATTTAATATTTATACACTAAACATGTATTTAATATTTCTACACTAAACATGTATTTAATATTCATACACTAAACATGTATTTAATATTCATGTGCTAAACATGTATTTAAAATTAATACACTAAACATGTATTTAATATTTTTACACTAAACGTGTATTTAATATTTATACACTAAAAGTGTATTTAATATTTATACACTAAAAGTCTATTTAATATTAATACACTAAAAATGTATTTAATATTAATACACTAAACATGTATTTAATATTTATACACTAAACATGTATTTAATATTCATACACTAAACATGTATTTAATATTAATACACTAAACATGTATTTAATATTAATACAAAACGAGTATTTAATTTTAATAAACTAAATATATATTTAATATTAATACACTAAACATGTATTTAATATTCATAAACTAAACATGTATTTAACATTCATACACTAAACATGTATTTAATATTCATACACTAAACATGTAGTTATTATTTATACACTAAACATGTATTTAATATTTATACACTAAACCTGTAGTTATTATTCATACACTAAACATGTATTTAATATTAATACACTAAGCCTGTATTTAATATTAATACACTAAACATGTATTTAATATTAATACAAAAACATTTATTTAATTTTAATAAAGTAAACACAATTTTAATATTTATACACTAAACATGTTTTTAATATGTATACACTAAACATGTATTTGATATTAATACAAAAACATGTATTTAGTTTTAATAAACTAAACATATTTAATATTAATACACTAAACATGTATTTAATATTAATACACTAAACATGTATTAAATATTCATACACTAAACATGTAGTTATTATTCATACACTAAACAGGTATTTAATATTTATACACTAAACGTGTATTTAACATTTATACACTAAACATGTATTTAATATTAATACACTAAACATGTAGATAATATTAATTCAAAAACATGTATTCAATTTTAATAAACTAAACATATATTTAATATTAATACACTAAACATGTATTTAATATTAATACACTAAACATGTATTTAATATTAATACACTAAATATGTAGTTATTATTTATACACTAAACATGTATTTAATATTGATACACTAAACATGTATTTAAGATTCATACACTAAATATGTAGTTATTATTTATACACTAAACATGTATTTAATATGAATACACTAAACATGTATTTAATATTCATACACTAAACATGTATTTAATATTTATACACTAATCATGTATTTAATATTTATACACTAAATATGAATTTAATATTCAAACACTTAACATGTATTTAATATGTATACAATAAACATGTATTTAATATTCATACACTAAACATGTATTTAATATTCATACACTAAACATTTATTTGATATTAATACACTAAACATGTATTTAATATTCATACACTAAACATTGATTTAATATTAATACACTAAACATGTATTTAATATTTATACACTAAACGTGTATTTAATATTTATACACTAAACATGTATTTAATATTTATACACTAAACATGTATTTAATAGTAATACACTAATCATGTATTTGATATTCATACACTAAACATGTATTTAATATTTATACAAAAACATGTATTTAATATTTTTACACTAAACGTGTATTTAATATTCATACACTAAAAGTTTACTTAATATTTATACACTAAACATGTATTCAATATTCATACACTAAACATATTTTTACTATATGTACACTAAACATATATATATATATATATTAATACACCATACATGTATTTAATATTTATACAGCAAACATGTGTTTAATATTAATACAAAAAACATGTATTTAATTTTAATAAACAAAACATATATTTGATATTAATACACTAAACATGTATTTAGTATTCATACATGAAACAAGTTTTTATTATTCATACACTAAACATGTATTTAATATTCATACACTAAACATGTATTTAATATTCATACAAAACATGTATTTAAATTTAATAAACAAAACATATATTTAATAATAATACATTAAACATGTATTTAATATTCATACACTAAACATGTATTTAATATTTATACACTAAACATGTATTTAATATTAATACACTAAACATGTATTTAATATTCATACACTAAATATGTAGTTATTAATTATACACTAAACATGTATTTAATATCAATACACTAAACGTGTATTTAATATTCATACACTAAACATGTATTTAATATTTATACACTAATCATGTATTTAATATTTATACACTAAATATGTATTTAATATTCATACACTTAACATGTATTTAATATGTATACAATAAACATGTATTTAATATTCATACACGAAACATTTATTTAATATTTATACACTAAACATGTATTTAATATTCATACACTAAACATGTATTTAATATTCATACAAAAAATGTATTTAAATTTAATAAACTAAACATATATTTAATAATAATACACTAAACATGTATTTAGTATTCATACACTAAACATGTATTTAATATTCATACATTAAACATGTATTTAATATTTATACACTAAACATGTATTTAATATTAATACACTAAATATGTATTTATTATTTATCCACTAAAATGTATTTAATATTCATAAACTAAACATGTATTTAATATTCATACACTAAACGTGTATTAAATATTCATACACTAAACATGTATTTAATATTAATACAAAAACATGTATTTAAGTTTAATAAACTAAACATATATTTAATATTAATACACTAAACATGTATTTAATATTCATAAACTAAACATGTATTTAATATTCATACACTAAACATGTATTTAATATTAATACACTGAACATGTATTTAATAATCATATACTAAACGTATATGTAACTATATACTAATCATGTATTTAATATTCATTTAGTAAACATGTATTTATTATCCTCTAAATAAGGCACACTTGGAAATAATGAATTTCTTTATGTGTGCAGTTGCGGCAGAAGTCCACACGAGGGCGCACGTTCCCTCTTAATAAGTCCGGTCCTCTCCGTCTCTCTCTCTCTCTTTTTCCTTTTTTTTGTTTCTTTTATTTTTTTTTTACATAAGTTTGGTTCCTCATACACTTATATTTATACACTAAACATGTATTTAATATTAATACACTAAACATGTATTTAATATTTATACACTAAACATGTATTTAATATTAATACAAAAACATGTATTTAATTTTAATAAACTAAACATATATTTAATATTTATACACTAAACATGTATTCAATATTAATACAAAAACATGTATTTAATTTTAATAAACTAAACATATATTTAATATTAATACACTAAACATGTATTTAACATTCATACACTAAACATGTATTTAATATTAATACAGTAAACATGTATTTAATATTCATACACTAAACGTGTATTTAATATTAATACAAAAACATGTATTTAGTTTTGAAAAACTAAACATATTTAATATTAATAAACTAAACATGTATTTAATATTTATACACTAAACATGTATTTAACATGTATACACTAAACATGTATTTAATATTAATACACTAAACATGTATTTAATATTAATACAAAACATGTATTTAATTTTAATAAACTAACCATATATTTAATATTAATACACTAAACATGTATTTAATATTTATACACTAAACATGTATTTAACTTTCATACACTAAACATGTTTTTAATATTAATACACTAAACATGTATTTAATATTCATACACTAAACATATATTTAATATTAATACAATAACCATGTATTTAACATTTATACACTAAACATGTATTTAATATTCATACACTAAACATGTATTTAATATTTATACACTAAACATGTATTTAATTTTAATAAACTAAACATATTTTTAATATTAATACACTAAACATGTATTTAATATTAATACACTAAACATGTATTTAATATTCATACACTAAACATGTAGTTATTATTTATACACTAAACATGTATTTAATATTTATACACTAAACATGTATCTAACATTTATACACTAAACATGTATTCAATATTAATACACTAAACATATATCTAATATTAATACAAAAACATGTATTTAATTTTAATAAACTAAACATATATTTAATATTAATACACTAAACATGTATTTAATATTAATACACTAAACATGTATTTAATATTCATACACTAAATATGTAGTTATTATTTATACACTAAACATGTATTTAATATTAATACACTAAACATGTATTTAATATTCATACACTAAATATGTAGTTATTATTTATACACTAAACATGTATTTAATATTAATACACTTAACATGTATTTAATATGTATACAATAAACATGTATTTAATATTCATACACGAAACATGTATTTAATATTTATACACTAAACATGTATTTAATATTCATACACTAAACATGTATTTAATATTCATACAAAAAATGTATTTAAATTTAATAAACTAAACATATATTTAATAATAATACATTAAACATGTATTTTTATATTCATACACTAAACATGTATTTAATATTTATACACTAAACATGTATTTAATATTAATACACTAAATATGTATTTAATATTAATACACTAAACATGTATTTAATATTCATGAACTAAACATGTATTTAATATTCATACACTAAACGTGTATTAAATATTCATACACTAAACATGTATTTAATATTAATACAAAAACATGTATTTAAGTTTAATAAACTAAACATATATTTAATATTAATACAATAACATGTATTTAATATTTATACACTAAAAATGTATTTAATATTCATACACTAAACATGTATTTAATATTCATACACTAAACATGTATTTAATATTCATACACTAAACATATATTTAATATTAATACAATAACCATGTATTTAACATTTATACACTAAACATGTATTTAATATTCATACACTAAACATGTATTTAATATTTATACACTAAACATGTATTTAATATTCATAAACTAAACATGTATTTAATATTAATACACTAAACATGTATTTAATATTTATACACTAAACATGTATTTAATATAAATACAAAAACATGTATTTAATTTTAATAAACTAAATATATATTTAATATTAATACACTAAATATGTATTTAATATTCATAAACTAAACATGTATTTAATATTAATACACTAAACCTGTATTTAATATTAATACACTAAACATGTATTTAATATTAATACAAAAACATGTATTTAATTTTAATAAACTAAACACATATTTAATATTAATACACTAAACATGTATTTAATATTTATACACTAAACATGTATTTAATATTTATACACTAAACATGTATTTAATATTAATACACTAAATATGTATTTATTATTTATCCACTAAACATGTATTTAATATTCATAAACTAAACATGTATTTAATATTCATACACTAAACGTGTATTTAATATTCATACACTAAACATGTATTTAAAATTAATACAAAAACATGTATTTAAGTTTAATAAACTAAACATATATTTAATATTAATACACTAAACATGTATTTAATATTTATACACCAAACATGTATTTAATATTCATACACTAAACATGTATTTAATATTTATACACTAAACATGTATTTAATATTAATACACTGAACATGTATTTAATAATCATATACTAAACATATAAGTAATTATATACTAATCATATATTTAATATTCATACAGTAAACATGTATTTATTATCCTCTAAATTAGGCACATTTGGAAATAATGAATTTCTTTATGTGCGCAGTTGCGGCAGAAGTCCACAGGAGGGCGCAAGTTCCCTCTTAATAAGTCCTGTCCTCTCCGTCTCTCTCTCCCTCTCTCTCTTTTTCCTTTTTTTTTTGTTTCTTTTATTTTTTTTTACATAAGTTTGGTTTCTCATACACTTATATTTATACACTAAACATGTATTTAATATTAATACACTAAACATGTATTTAATATTAATACACTAAACATGTATTTAATATTTATACACTAAACATGTATTTAATATTAATACAAAAACATGTATTTAATTTTAATAAACTAAACATATATTTAATATTAATACACTAAACATGTATTTAATATTTATACACTAAACATGTATTTAATATTAATGCACTAAACATGTTATTAATATTTATACACTAAACATGTATTTAATATTTATACACTAAACATGTATTTAATATTCATACAATAAACATGTAGTTATTATTCATACACTAAATATGTATTTAATATTAATACAAAAACATGTATTTAATTTTAATAAACTAAACATATATTTAATATAATACACTAAACATGTATTTGATATTTGTACACTAAACATGTATTTAATATTCATACACTAAACATGTATTTAATATTAATACACTAAACATGTATTTAATATTTATACACTAAACATGTATTTAATATTTATACACTAAACATGTATTTAATATGAATACACTAATCATGTATTTGATATTCATACACTAAAAATTTATTTAATATTTATACAAAAAACATGTATTTAATATTTTTACACTAAACGTGTATTTAATATTCATACACTAAAAGTGTACTTAATATGTATACACTAAACATGTATTTAATATTTTTACACTAAACATATTGTTACTATATGTACACTAAACATATATTTATATTAATACACTATACATGTATTTAATTTTTATACAGCAAACTTGTATTTAATATTAATACAAAAAACATGTATTTAATTTTAATAAACTAAACATATATTTAATATTAATACAATAAACATGTATTTAATATTCATACACGAAACATGTATTCATTATTCATACACTAAACATGTATTTAATATTCATACACTAAACATGTATTTAATATTCATACAAAAACATGTATTTAATTTTAATTACCTAAATATATATTTAATATTAATAAACTAAACATGTATTTAATATTTATACACTAAACATGTAATTAATATTAATACACTAAACATGTATTTAATATTAATACAAAAACATGTATTTAATTTTAATAAACTAAACATATATTTAATATTAATACACTAAACATGTATTTAATATTCATACACTAAACATGTATTTAATATTCATACACTAAACATGTATTTAATATTCATACACTAAACATGTAGTTATTATTTATACACTAAACATGTATTTGATGTTAATACAGTAAACATGTATTAAATATTAATACAAAAACATGTAATTAATTTTAATAAACTAAACATATATTTAATATTAATACACTAAACATGTATTTAATATTTATACACTAAACATGTATTTAATATTCATACACTAAACATTTATTTAATATTCATACACTAAACATGTAGTTATTATTTATACACTAAACATGTATTAAATATTAATACAGTAAACATGTATTTAATATTCATACACTAAACATGTATTTAATATTAATGCACTAAACATGTAGTTATTATTCATACACTAAACATGTATTTAATATTAATACACTAAACATGTATTTAATATTAATACACTAAACATGTATTTAATATTAATACACTAAACATGTATTTAATATTCATACAGTAAACATGTATCAAATATTTATACACTAATCATGTATTTAATATTAATACACTAAATATGTATTTAATATTTATACACTTAACATGTATTTAATATTTATACACTAAATATGTATTTAATATTTATACACTTAACATGTATTTAATATTTATACACTAAACATGTATTTAATATTCATACACTAAACATGTATTTAATATTAATACACTAAACATGTATTAAATATTTATACACTAAATATGTATTTAATATTCATTCAATAAACATGTATTTAATATTTATACACTAAACATGTATTAAATATTCATACACTAAATATGTATTTAATATTTATACACTTAACATTTTTTTAATATTTATACACGAAACATGTATTTAATATTTATACACTAAACATGTATTTAATATTCATACACTAAACATGTGTTTAATATTTATACACTAAACATGTATTTAATATTCATACACGAAACATGTATTTAATATTTATACATTAAACATGTATTTAATATTCAAATATTAAACATGTATTTAATATTCATACACTAAACATGTATTTAATATTTTTACACTAAACAAGTATTTAATATTCATACACTAAACATGTATTTAATATTAATACACTAAACATGTATTTAATATTAATACACTAAACATGTATTTAATATTAATACAAAAACATGTATTTAATTTTGATAAACTAAACATATATTTAATATTAATACACTAAACATGTATTTAATATTAATACACTAAACATGTATTTATTATTTATACACTAAACATGTATTTAATATTAATACAAAAACATGTATTTAATTTTAATAAACTAAACATATATTTAATATTAATACACTAAACATGTATTTAATATTTATACACTAAACATGTATTTAATATTCATACACTAAACATGTATTTAATATTCATACACTAAACATGTATTTAATATTCAAATATTAAACATGTATTTAATATTCATACACTAAACATGTATTTAATATTAATACACTGAACATGTATTTAATAATCATATACTAAACGTATATGTAATCATATACTAATCATATATTTGATATTCATACGGTAAACATTTCTTTATTATTCATACACTGAAAGTGTATTTAATATTTATACACTAAACATGTATTTAATATTAATACAGTAAACATGTATTAAATATTTATACACTAAACATGTATTTAATATTTATACATTAAAACATGTATTTAACATTTATACACTAAACATGTATTTAATATTAATACACTAAACATGTATTTAATATTAATACAAAAACATGTATTTAATTTTAATAAACTAAACATATATTTAATATTAATACACTAAACATGTATTTAATATTTATACACTAAACATGTATTTAATATTAATACACTGAACATGTATTTAATAATCATATACTAAACGTATATGTAATTATATACTAATCATATATTTAATATTCATACAGTAAACATGTATTTATTATCCTCTAAATAAGGCACACTTGGAAATAATGAATTTCTTTATGTGTGCAGTTGCGGCAGAAGTCCACAGGAGGGCGCACGTTCCCTCTTAATAAGTCCGGTCCTCTCCGTCTCTCTCTCTCTCTTTTTCCTTTTTTCTTTGTTTCTTTTATTTTTTTTACATAAGTTTGGTTTCTCATACACTTATATTTATACACTAAACATGTATTTAATATTAATACACTAAACATGTATTTAATATTTATACACTAAACATGTATTTAATATTAATACAAAAACATGTATTTAATTTTAATAAACTAAACATATATTTAATATTTATACACTAAACATGTATTCAACATTTATACACTAAACATGTATTTAATATTAATACACTAAACATGTATTTAATATTAATACACTAAACATGTACTTAATATTAATACAAAAACATGTATTTAATTTTAATAAACTAAACATATATTTAATATTAATACACTAAACATGTTTTAAATATTTATACACTAAACATGTATTTAATATTCATTCAATAAACATGTAGTTATTATTCTTACACTTAATATGTATTTAATATTAATACAAAAACATGTATTTAATTTTAATAAACTAAACATATATTTAATATTTATACGTTAAACATGTATTTAATATTTTTACACTAAACGTGTATTTAATATTTATACACTAAAAGTGTATTTAATATTAATACACTAAACATGTATTTAATATTTATACACTAAACATGTATTTAATATTCATACACTAAACATGTATTTAATATTAATACACAAACATGTATTTAATATTTATACACTAAACATGTATTTAATATTAATACAAAAACATTTATTTAATTTTAATAAAGTAAACACATATTTAATGTTAATACACTAAACATGTATTTAATATTTATACACTAAACATGTAGTTATTATTTATACACTAAACATGTATTTAATATTTATACACTAAACCTGTAGTTATTATTGATACACTAAACATGTATTTAATATTAATACACTAAACCTGTATTTAATATTTATACACTAAACATGTATTTAATATTAGTACAAAAACATGTATTTAATTTCAATAAAGTAAACACATATTTAATATTAATACACTAAACATGTATTTAATATTTATACACTAAACATGTATTTAATATTTCTACACTAAACATGTATTTAATATTCATACACTAAACATGTATTTAATATTCATGTGCTAAACATGTATTTAAAATTAATACACTAAACATGTTTTTAATATTAATACAAAAACATGTATTTAATTTTTAATAAACTAAACATATTTAATATTAATACACTAAACATGTATTTAACATTTATACACTAAACATGTATTTAATATTAATACACTAAACATGTATTTAATATTAATACAAAAACATGTATTTAATTTGAATAAAGTAAACACATATTTAATATTAATACATTAAACATGTATTTAATATTAATACACTAATCATGTATTTAATATTCATACACTAAATATGTATTTAATATTCATACACTTAACATGTATTTAATATTTATACACTAAACATGTATTTAATGTTCATACACGAAACATGTATTTATTATTCATACACTAAACATGTATTTAATATTCATACACTAAAAATTTATATAATATTTATACACTAAACATGTATTTAATATTCATGCACTAAACATTGATTTAATATTAATACACTAAACATGTATTTAATATTTATACACTAAACATGTATTTAATATTCATACACTAAACATGTATTTAATATTTATACAATAAACATGTATTTAATATTAATACACTGAACATGTATTTAATAATCATATACTAAACGTATATGTAATTATATACTAATCATATATTTAATATTCATACAGTAAACATGTATTTATTATCCTCGAAATTAGGCACATTTGGAAATAATGAATTTCTTTATGTGTGCAGTTGCGGCAGAAGTCCACTGGAGGGCGCACGTTACCTCTTAATAAGTCTTGTCCTCTCCGTCTCTCTCTCTCTCTTTTTCCTTTTTTCTTTGTTTCTTTTATTTTTTTTACATAAGTTTGGTTTCTCATACACTTATATTTATACACTAAACATGTATTTAATATTCATACACTAAAAATGTATATAATATTCATACACTAAACATGTATTTAATATTCATACACTAAACATTGATTTAATATTCATACACTAAACATGTATTTAATATTTATACACTAAACATGTATTTAATATTCATACACTAAACATGTATTTAATATTCATACACTAAACATGTGTTTAATATTAATACACTGAACACGTATTTAATAATCATATACTAAACGTATATGTAATTATATACTAATCATATATTTAATATTCATACAGTAAACATGTATTTATTATCCTCTAAATAAGGCACATTTGGAAATAATGAATTTCTTTATGTGTGCAGTTGCGGCAGAAGTCCACAGGAGGGCGCACGTTCCCTCTTAATAAGTCCTGTCCTCTCCGTCTCTCTCTCTCTCTTTTTCCTTTTTTCTTTGTTTCTTTTATTTTTTTTACATAAGTTTGGTTTCTCATACACTTATATTTATACACTAAACATGTATTTAATATTAATACACTAAACATGTATTTAATATTTATACACTAAACATGTATTTAATATTAATACAAAAACATGTATTTAATTTTAATAAACTAAACATATATTTAATATTTATACACTAAACATGTATTCAACATTTATACACTAAACATGTATTTAATATTAATACACTAAACATGTATTTAATATTAATACACTAAACATGTACTTAATATTAATACAAAAACATGTATTTAATTTTAATAAACTAAACATATATTTAATATTAATACACTAAACATGTTTTAAATATTTATACACTAAACATGTATTTAATATTCATTCAATAAACATGTAGTTATTATTCTTACACTTAATATGTATTTAATATTAATACAAAAACATGTATTTAATTTTAATAAACTAAACATATATTTAATATTTATACGTTAAACATGTATTTAATATTTTTACACTAAACGTGTATTTAATATTTATACACTAAAAGTGTATTTAATATTAATACACTAAACATGTATTTAATATTTATACACTAAACATGTATTTAATATTCATACACTAAACATGTATTTAATATTAATACACAAACATGTATTTAATATTTATACACTAAACATGTATTTAATATTAATACAAAAACATTTATTTAATTTTAATACACTAAACATGTAGTTATTATTCATACACTAAACATGTATTTAATATTAATACGCTAAACCTGTATTTAATATTTATACACTAAACATGTATTTAATATTAATACAAAAACATGTATTTAATTTTAATAAACTAAACATGTATTTAATATTAATACAGTAAACATGTATTAAATATTTATACACTAAACATGTATTTAATATTCATACAATAAACATGTAGTTATTATTCTTACACTTAATATGTATTTAATATTAATACAAAAACATGTATTTAATTTTAATAACTAAACATGTATTTAATATTAATACACTAAACATGTATTTAATATTTATACACTAAACATGTATTTAATATTCATACACTAAACATTAGTTATTATTTATACACTAAACATGTATTTAATATTAATACAGTAAACATGTATTAAATATTTATACACTAAACATGTATTTAATATTAATACACTAAACATGTATTTAATATTAATACACTAAACATGTTTTTAATATTCATACACTAATCATGTATGTAATATTAATACACTAATCATGTATTTAATATTCATACACTAAATATGTATTTAATATTTATACACTTAACATTTATTTAATATTTATACACTAAACATGTATTTAAAATTAATACACTAATCATGTATTTAATATTCATACATTAAACATGTATTTAATATTCATACATTAAACATGTATTTAATATTTATACACTAAACATGTATTTAATATTCATACACGAAACATGTATTTAATATTTATACACTAAACATGTATTTAATATTTATACACTAAACATGTATTTAATATTCATACACGAAACATGTATTTAATATTTATACACTAAACATGTATTTAATATTCATACAATAAACATGTAGTTATTATTCTTACACTTAATATGTATTTAATATTAATACAAAAATATGTATTTAATTTTAATAAACTAATCATATATTTAATATTAATACACTAAACATGTATTTAATATTTATACATCAAACATGTATTTAATATTCATACAGTAAACATGTAGTTATTTTTTATACACTAAACATGTATTTAATATTAATACAGTAAACATGTATTAAATATTTATACACAAAACATGTATTTAATATTCATACAATAAACATGTAATTATTATTCTTACACTTAATATGTATTTAATATTAATACAAAAATATGTATTTAATTTTAATAAACTAAACATATATTTAATATTAATACACTAAACCTGTATTTAATATTTATACACTAAACATGTATTTAATATTAATACAAAAACATGTATTTAATTTTAATAAACTAAACACATATTTAATATTAATACACTAAACATGTATTTAATATTTATACACTAAACATGTATTTAATATTAATACAAAAACATGTATTTAATTTTAATAAACTAAACATATATTTAATATTAATACACTAAACATGTATTTAATATTTATACACTAAACATGTATTTAATATTAATACACTAAACATGTATTTAATATTCATACACTAAACATGTATTTAATATTAATACACTTAACATGTATTTAATAATCATATACTAAACGTATATGTAATTATATACTAATCATATATTTAATATTCATACAGTAAACATGTATTTATTATCCTCTAAATAAGGCACACTTGGAAATAATGAATTTCTTTATGTGTGCAGTTGCGGCAGAAGTCCACCGGAGGGCGCACGTTCCCTCTTAATAAGTCCAGTCCTCTCCGTCTCTCTCTCTCTCTCTTTTTCCTTTTTCTTTCGTTTCTTTTATTTTTTTTTACATAAGTTTGGTTTCTCATACACTTATATTTATACACTAAAATACAGTAAAAGCAACTAAACACAATCATGACACACATTGACAATACGCAAGATGCAAGCCATGACACGAGCCACATCATTCAGTTGATAAATGAATATGACAATGTACAGTTGAAAGCATCCCAATACACTGAGAACCACCTACAAGACATGGAACAGGATGTAGACCCGGACAATAATTTCCTCCTCAATATCAATGAGAACTGCTGCTACTATACCAATGAACAGTACAACCAGAATATTATTACTAAAGGCAAATGATCAATTATCCATTTTAATAGTAGAAGCTTAAATAGGAATTTCAAGGACATCAAGGACTATTTACACACATTTTCACAACCATTTAACATAATTGCAGTATCTGAAACTTGGATTAACAGTGAAAACGTGTCAGATTTTGAACTGGATGGTTATGACTTTATTAATATAAATAGACAAAACAAGGGGATGGAGGGGTGGCAATCTATGTGGATAGCACCTTGAGATTCAAACGTCTGGATGATATGACAACTGTGGTTGATAACCTACTTGAATGTCTAACGGTTGAAATTTGTATGGAAAAAAGTAGAAATGTCATTATTAGTTGTATATACAGATCACCAGGTGCAAGCATTGCACATTTTACAGATTGGATGGAATGCATGTTTTCAAAGAAGAGTAATGTTAATAAAGCTGTCTTCATTTGTGGAGACTTTAATATCGACCTTTTAAATCCCAGTAAAAATAACGATATAGTTAATTTCATTGACACAATGTACAGTATAAGTTTATATCCCAAAATCACCACACCTAGTCGAATTTCATCCCACTCTGCCACTCTAATCCACAACATATTTACCAACGATATTGAAAATAAGACCGTAAGTGGGCTATTGATCAAAGATATCACTGACCACCTCCCAGTTTTTCTGATATTTGATGGTAACTACAGGACAAAAAAATTAGAAAAGCCAACCCAATACAGAAGAAGGAGATCAGAGGAATCCATTAGTTCATTTAAACATGATTTACTGGAGCAGAATTGGGATGTAATTTATGAAAATGGTGATGTTAATAGTGCTTACAATATATTTTTGAGAATATTTAGGTCATTATATGATAAAAATGGCCCAATAAAAGAATGCATCAGCAAAGGAAAGTATACGAATTGTCCTTGGATCACAAAGGGATTGCAAAATGCTTGTAAAAAGAAAAACACTCTTTACAGGGAATTTATAAGATTGAAAACAAAAGAAGCAGAAAATAAATATAAAAAATATAAAAACAAGTTAACTAATATTATGAGGTCAAATAAGAGGGATTATTATAAGAAATTACTAGATGATAATAAAAATAATATCAAAGGAATATGGAATTTATTAAACAGTATTATAAGAAACAGTACCTCTTCAAATAACTATCCAACGTATTTCATGAATGATGGTAAAGAAAATGATAATATTGAAGATGTAGCTAATGCCTTCAATAAATTCTTTGTGAGTATTGGACCCGAACTTGGAGCAAAAATCCCAGATCCACGGACAACTGGTAAAAATATCAATCAATCAATGTTTACTTATATAGCCCTACATCACTAGTGTCTCAAAGGGCTGCACAAACCACCACGACATCCTCGGTAGGCCCACATAAGGGCAAGGAAAACTCACACCCAGTGGGACGTCGGTGACAATAATGACCCAGTGGGACGTCGGTGACAATGATGACTATGAGAACCTTGGAGAGGAGGAAAGCAATGGATGTCGAGCGGGTCTAACATGATACTGTGAAAGTTCAATCCACAATGGATCCAACACAGTCGCGAGAGTCCAGTCCAAAGCGGATTCAACACAGCAGCGAGAGTCCCGTTCACAGCGGAGCCAGCAGGAAACCATCCCAAGCGGAGGCGGATCAGCAGCGCAGAGATGTCCCCAGCCGATACACAGGCAAGCAGTACATGGCCACCGGATCGGACCGGAAGAAAAAGAAAAGAAACGGCAGATCAACTGGTCTAAAAAGGGAGTCTATTTAAAGGCTAGAGTATACAAATGAGTTTTAAGGTGAGACTTAAATGCTTCTACTGAATAAAAATATGGAGGGATTGTTGGAGATAAATCTCAATTCTATGTTTTTAAATGCAGTGGGTGAAGAAGAAGTGTTGGATATTGTAAACAAATGTAAGAACAAAATGTCCACAGACTGCAATGACATTAGTATGGCATTGGTGAAAAATGTCATTACAGGAATATCAAAACCATTAACATATATCTGTAATCTGTCATTTCAAACCGGCACATTTCCCAATGAAATGAAAATAGCTAAAGTTATACCTCTGTTTAAAACTGGGAGCAAACATCACTTCACAAACTATAGACCCGTCTCTTTACTTCCACAATTCTCTAAAATATTAGAAAAACTATTCAATAACAGGTTAGATGCATTTATAGAAAAACATCATTTACTCCCTGACTGTCAATATGGGTTTAGATCAAAGAGATCTACATCAATGGCAATCATTGAAACAATAGAGGAAATCACAAATGCCATAGACAAGAAACAATATGCAATGGGAATATTTATTGATCTAAAAAAAGCATTTGACACAATTAACCATGATATATTAATCAATAAAATGGAAAAGTATGGAATCAGGGGAGTTGTACTAGACCGGCTTAAAAGTTACTTAAATAAGAGACAACAGTTTGTGAAGTTGGGGAATTGCTGTTCATCGTGTTTGGTTGGACATTGCTTGTGGTGTCCCCCAGGGGTCAGTGTTGGGGCCAAAATTGTTCATCCTGTATATCAATGATATCTGTAAAGTGTCTACATTATTGAAATTAGTGTTATTTGCTGATGACACTAATATTTTTTGTTCAGGGGATGATTTAAATCAATTACAGGAAGTCATTATGGAAGAAATGAGTAAACTAAAAGCTTGGTTTGACTATAATAAATTGTCATTAAACCTGACTAAGACTAAGTTAATGCTGTTTGGAAAGAGGACACGTGAAACAAGGGTACGGATACAAATAGATGGGGTGGATATTGAAAGGGTTTTTGAAATAAAATTCCTTGGAGTTACAATTGACTATCAAATGAACTGGAAAGCACATATAAAACATGTACAGTCTAAGCTGTCAAGAAGCATCTCAGTAATAAATAAAGCAAAGCAGGTTCTAGATCACAAATCACTCCACATTCTCTACTGTTCATTAGTTTTACCATATTTAACCTACTGTGTGGAAGTCAGGAGGAATAATTATAAAAGCTCATTAAACTCAATAACTATACTTCAGAAAAGAGCTGTACGTATCATCAACAATGTGGGATACTCATTCACTATTCTTACAGTCAAAAATATTGAAATTTAATGATATTATTTTGTATCAAACTGCACAAATAATGTATAAAGCCAAAATAAATAAACTCCCAGGAAGCATTCAAAAATTGTTCAGCACACGAGAGGGGGATTATAACTTAAGGGGAAATTTTAATTTCAAAATGCTTAGTTGTAGAACGACCATCAAAAGTTTTTGTATTTCAGTCTGTGGAGTGAAACTATGGAATGGTTTGAATGTGGAGTTAAAACAATGTCCAAACATAAACCAGTTTAAAAAGAAGTTTAGGTACATGCTATTCCAGAGGTACAGACATGAAGAAGGGCTTTGATATTGGCTTTCTTGTGTTACAAAAGAGTTAGGGGCTGCCCATTGAGGCACTGGTACTGCTGTTTTTTTGTTTTTTTTTCATGATACTATTTCCATGAGCACTTGTGGTAACGGTGTGGCTATGTATGTGTGTAGTGTGCATATGTATGTATATATGTATCATGTATGTGTGTAGTGTGCATATGTATGTATATATTTATCATGTATGTGTGTAGTGTGTATATGTATGTATATATTTATCATGTATGTGTGTAGTGTGTATATGTATGTATATATTTATCATTTATTTATATACAAGCTCATTAAGTTTGTACATAGCGTGAACAAGGAAGTTCGAGCTCAGAGTAATTTATGATTTGAAGAAAAGGGGTGGGATTAAATAAGTGTATACTTCTTCTCACTCCTTTTCAAATATGTAAAAAAAAAAATTAAAAAAAAGTCGAATGCTCATTTGTTTTTTTTATTCTTCATTGTTTTCTTTTTGTTATAATAGCCGTTAAGGCTACAGCACTGTATTGGATCATGCTTGCTCTTGTTTTTTTTTTGTTTTTTTTGCATATTTGAAATAAAAATATATCAATCAATCAATCAATCAATGTTTAGTGTATAAATATAAGTGTATGAGAAACCAAACTTATGTAAAAAAAAAATAAAAGAAACAAAAAAAAAAGGAAAAAGAGAGAGAGAGAGACGGAGAGGACCGGACTTATTAAGAGGGAACGTGCGCCCTCCTGTGGAATTCTGCCGCAACTGCACACATAAAGAAATTCATTATTTCCAAGTGTGCCTTATTTAGAGGATAATAAATACATGTTTACTGTATGAATATTAAATATATGTTTAGTATATAATTACATATACGTTTAGTATATGATTATTAAATACATGTTCAGTGTATTAATATTAAATACATGTTTAGTGTATGAATATTAAATACATGTTTAGTGTATTAATATTAAATACATGTTTAGTGTATAAATATTAAATACATGTTTAGTGTATTAATATTAAATATATGTTTAGTTTATTAAACTTAAATACATGTTTTTTGTGTTGATATTAAATACATGTTTAGTGTATGAATATTAAATACATGTTTAGTTTATGAATATTAAGTACATGTTTAGTGTATTAATATTAAATAAATGTTTAGTGTATAAATATTAAATACATGTTTAGTGTGTTAATATTAAATAAATGTTTAGTTTATTAAACTTAAATACATGTTTTTGTATTAATATTAAATACATGTTTAGTGTATAAATATAAGTGTATGAGAAACCAAACTTATGTAAAAAAAAAATAAAAGAAACAAAAAAAAAAGGAAAAAGAGAGAGAGAGAGACGGAGAGGACCGGACTTATTAAGAGGGAACGTGCGCCCTCCTGTGGAATTCTGCCGCAACTGCACACATAAAGAAATTCATTATTTCCAAGTGTGCCTTATTTAGAGGATAATAAATACATGTTTACTGTATGAATATTAAATATATGTTTAGTATATAATTACATATACGTTTAGTATATGATTATTAAATACATGTTCAGTGTATTAATATTAAATACATGTTTAGTGTATGAATATTAAATACATGTTTAGTGTATTAATATTAAATACATGTTTAGTGTATAAATATTAAATACATGTTTAGTGTATTAATATTAAATATATGTTTAGTTTATTAAACTTAAATACATGTTTTTTGTGTTGATATTAAATACATGTTTAGTGTATGAATATTAAATACACGTTTAGTGTATGAATATTAAATACATGTTTAGTTTATGAATATTAAGTACATGTTTAGTGTATTAATATTAAATAAATGTTTAGTGTATAAATATTAAATACATGTTTAGTGTGTTAATATTAAATAAATGTTTAGTTTATTAAACTTAAATACATGTTTTTGTATTAATATTAAATGCATGTTTAGTGTATGAATATTAAATACACGTTTAGTGTATGAATATTAAATACACGTTTAGTGTATGAATATTAAATACATATTTAGTTTATGAATATTAAATACCTGTTTAGTGGATAAATAATAAATACATATTTAGTGTATTAATATTAAATACATGTTTAGTGTATGAATATTAAATACATGTTTAGTGTATTAATATTAAATACATGTTTAGTGTATGAATATTAAATACATGTTTAGTGTATAAATAATAACTACATGTTTAGTGTATGAATATTAAATACATGTTTAGTGTATAAATATTAAATACATGTTTAGTGTATTAATATTAAATATATGTTTAGTTTATTAAAATTAAATACATGTTTTTGTATTAATATTAAATACATGTTTAGTGTATGAATATTAAATACATGTTTAGTGTATTAATAATAAATACATGTTTAGTGTATTAATAATAAATACAAGTTTAGTGTATGAATATTAACTACATGTTTAGTGTATTAATATTAAATCCATGTTTAGTGTATGAATATTAAATACATGTTTAGTGTATTAAAATTAAATACATGTTTTTTGTATTAATATTAAATACAGGTTTTGTGTATGAATATTAAATACATGTTTAGTGTATTAATAATAACTACATGTTAATGTATAAATATTAAATACATGTTTAGTGTATAAATAATAACTACATGTTTAGTGTATGAATATTAAATACATGTTTTGTGTATAAATATTAAATACATGTTTAGTGTATTAATATTAAAGACATGTTTAGTGTATTAATATTAAATCAATGTTTAGTGTATAAATATTAAATACATGTTTAGTGTATGAATATTAAATACATGTTTAGTGTATAAATATTAAATACATGTTTAGTGTATAAATATAAGTGTAAGGGAAACCAAACTTATGTAAAAAAAAAAAAGAAACAAAAAAAAGGAAAAAGAGAGAGAGAGAGACGGAGAGTACCGGAATTATTAAGAGGGAACGTGCGCCCTCCTGTGGACTTTTGCCGCAACTGCACACATAAAGAAATTCATTATTTCCAAGTGTGTCTTATTTAGAGGATAATAAATACATGTTTACTGTATAAATATTAAATATATGATTAGTATATAATTACATATACGTTTAGTATATGATTATTAAATACATGTTCAGTGTAGTAATATTAAATACACGTCTAGTGTATGAATATTAAATACATGTTTAGTGTATGAATATTAAATACATGTTTAAAGTATGAATATTAAATACATGTTTAGTTTATGAATATTAAATACATGTTTAGTGTATAAATATTAAATACATGTTTCGTGTACATGTTTAGTGTATAAATATTAAATACATGTTAAGTGTATGAATATTAAATACATATTTAGTGTATGAATATTAAATACATGATTAGTGTATTAATATTAAATACATGTTTAGTGTATAAATATTAAATACATGTTTAGTGTATTAATATTAAATACATGTTTAGTGTATAAATAATAACTACATGTTTAGTGTATGAATATTAAATACATGTTTAGTGTATTAATATTAAATACATGTTTAGTTTATTAAACTTAAACACATGTTTTTGTATTAATATTAAATACATGTTTAGTGTATAAATATTAAATACACGTTTAGTGTATGAATATTAAATACATGTTTAGTATATAAATATCAAATACATGTTTAGTGTATTAATATTAAATCCATGTTCAGTGTATGAATATTAAATACATGTTTAGTGTATTAAAATTAAATACATGTTTTTGTATTAATATTAAAAATATGTTTAGTGTATGAATATTAAATACATGTTTAGTGTATTAATATTAAATATATGTTTAGTTTATTAAAATTAAATACATGTTTGTTAATTAATATTAAATACATGTTCAGTGTATGAAGAAGAAACATCATGGACCCAGATTTCCCTCGCCCGGACGCGGGTCACCGGGGCCCCCCTCTGGAGCCAGGCCCGGAGGTGGGGCACGATGGCGAGCGCCTGGTGGCCGGGCCTGTTCCCATGGGGCCCGGCCGGGCACAGCCCGAAGAGGCAACGTGGGTCACCCCTCCAATGGGCTCACCACTCATAGCAGGGGCCATAGAGGTCGGGTGCATTGTGAGCTGGGCGACAGCCGAAGGCAGGGCACTTGGCAGTCCGATCCTCGGCTACAGAAGCTAGCTCTTGGGACGTGGAACGTCACGTCACTGGGGGGGAAAGAGCCTGAACTAGTGCGCGAAGTCGAGAAATTCCGGCTGGATATAGTCGGACTCACTTCGACGCACAGCAAGGGCTCTGGAACCACTTCTCTCGAGAGGGATTGGACCCTCTTCCACTCTGGCGTTGCCGGCAGTGAGAGGCGACGGGCTGGGGTGGCAATTCTTGTTTCCCCCCGGCTCAAAGCCTGTACGTTGGAGTTCAACCCGGTGGACGAAAGGGTAGCCTCCCTCCGCCTTCGGGTGGGGGGACGGGTCCTGACTGTTGTTTGTGCTTATGCACCAAACAGCAGTTCAGAGTACCCACCCTTTTTGGGAACGCTCGAGGGAGTACTGGAAAGTGCTCCCCCGGGTGATTCCCTTGTCCTACTGGGAGACTTCAACGCTCACGTTGGTAACGACAGTGAAACCTGGAGAGGCGTGATTGGGAAAAATGGCCGCCCGGATCTGAACCCGAGTGGTGTTTTGTTATTGGACTTTTGTGCTCGTCACAGTTTGTCCATAACAAACACCATGTTCAAACATAAGGGTGTCCATATGTGCACTTGGCACCAGGACACCCTAGGCCGCAGTTCTATGATCGACTTTGTAGTTGTGTCATCGGATTTGCGGCCTCATGTTATGGACACTCGGGTGAAGAGAGGGGCGGAGCTTTCCACCGATCACCACCTGGTGGTGAGTTGGCTGCGATGGTGGGGGAGGATGCCGGACAGACCTGGGAGGCCCAAACGCATTGTGAGGGTCTGCTGGGAACGTCTGGCAGAGTCTCCTGTCAGACAAAGTTTCAATTCCCACCTCCGGAAGAACTTTGAACATGTCACGAGGGAGGTGCTGGACATTGAGTCCGAGTGGACCATGTTCCGCACCTCTATTGTCGAGGCGGCAGATCGGAGCTGTGGCCGCAAGGTAGTTGGTGCCTGTTGGGGCGGCAATCCTAAAACCCCTTGGTGGACACCGGCGGTGAGGGATGCCGTCAAGCTGAAGAAGGAGTTCTATCGGGTCCTTTTGGCTCATAGGACTCCGGAGGCAGTGGACAGGTACCGACAGGCCAAGCGGTGTGCAGCTTCAGCGGTCGCGGAGGCAAAAACTCGGACATGGGAAGAGTTCGGGGAAGCCATGGAAAACGACTTCCGGACGGCTTCGAAGCGATTCTGGACCACCGTCCGCCGCCTCAGGAAGGGGAAGCAGTGCACTATCAACACCGTGTATGGTGCGGATGGTGTTCTGCTGACCTCGACTGCGGATGTTGTGGATAGGTGGAAGGAATACTTCGAAGACCTCCTCAATCCCACCAACACGTCTTCCTATGAGGAAGCAATGCCTGGGGAATCTGTGGTGGACTCTCCTATTTCTGGGGCTGAGGTCGCTGAGGTAGTTAAAAAGCTCCTCGGTGGCAAGGCCCCAGGGGTGGACGAGATCCGCCCGGAGTTCCTTAAGGCTCTGGATGCTGTGGGGCTGTCTTGGTTGACAAGACTTTGCAGCATCGCGTGGACATCGGGGGCGGTACCTCTGGATTGGCAGACCGGGGTGGTGGTTCCTCTCTTTAAGAAGGGGGACCGGAGGGTGTGTTCCAACTATCGTGGGATCACACTCCTCAGCCTTCCCGGTAAGGTTTATTCAGGTGTACTGGAGAGGAGGCTACGTCGGATAGTCGAACCTCGGATTCAGGAGGAACAGTGTGGTTTTCGTCCTGGTCGTGGAACTGTGGACCAGCTCTATACTCTCGGCAGGGTTCTTGAGGGTGCATGGGAGTTTGCCCAACCAGTCTACATGTGCTTTGTGGACTTGGAGAAGGCATTCGACCGTGTCCCTCGGGAAGTCCTGTGGGGAGTGCTCAGAGAGTATGGGGTATCGGACTGTCTTATTGTGGCGGTCCGTTCCCTGTACGATCAGTGCCAGAGCTTGGTCCGCATTGCCGGCAGTAAGTCGAACACATTTCCAGTGAGGGTTGGACTCCGCCAAGGCTGTCCTTTGTCACCCATTCTGTTCATAACTTTTATGGACAGAATTTCTAGGCGCAGTCAAGGCGTTGAGGGGTTCCGGTTTGGTAACCGCAGGATTAGGTCTCTGCTTTTTGCAGATGATGTGGTCCTGATGGCTTCATCTGACCGGGATCTTCAGCTCTCGCTGGATCGGTTCGCAGCCGAGTGTGAAGCGACCGGAATGAGAATCAGCACCTCCAAGTCCGAGTCCATGGTTCTCGCCCGGAAAAGGGTGGAGTGCCATCTCCGGGTTGGGGAGGAGACCCTGCCCCAAGTAGAGGAGTTCAAGTACCTAGGAGTCTTGTTCACGAGTGAGGGAAGAGTGGATCGTGAGATCGACAGGCGGATCGGTGCGGCGTCTTCAGTAATGCGGACGTTGTACCGGTTCGTTGTGGTGAAGAAGGAGCTGAGCCGGAAGGCAAAGCTCTCAATTTACCGGTCGATCTACGTTCCCATCCTCACCTATGGTCATGAGCTTTGGGTCATGACCGAAAGGATAAGATCACGGGTACAAGCGGCCGAAATGAGTTTCCTCCGCCGTGTGGCGGGGCTCTCCCTTAGAGATAGGGTGAGAAGCTCTGCCATCCTGGAGGAACTCAAAGTAAAGCCGCTGCTCCTTCACATCGAGAGGAGCCAGATGAGGTGGTTCGGGCATCTGGTCTGGATGCCACCCGAACGCCTCCCTAGGGAGGTGTTTAGGGCACGTCCAACCGGTAGGAGGCCACGGGGAAGACCCAGGACACGTTGGGAAGACTATGTCTCCCGGCTGGCCTGGGAACGCCTCGGGATCCCCCGGGAAGAGCTAGACGAAGTGGCTGGGGAGAGGAAAGTCTGGGCTTCCCTGCTTAGGCTGTTGCCCCCGCGACCCGACCTCGGATAAGCGGAAGATGATGGATGGATGGATGGATGGATGGATGGATGGATGAAAATTAAATACATGTTTTTGTATTAATAATAAATACATGTTTGGTGTATAAATATTAAATGCATGTTTAGTGTAAAAATATTAAATACATGTTTAGTGTATAAATATTAAATACATGTTTAGTGTATTAATATTAAATATATGTTTTGTTTATTAAAATTAAATACATGTTTTTGTATTAATATTAAATACATGTTTAGTGTATTAATATTAAATACATGTTTAGTGTATGAATATTAAATACATGTTTAGTGTATAAATAATAACTACATGTTTAGTGTATGAATATTAAATACATGTTTAGTGTATGAATATTAAATACAAGTTTAGTGTATAAATATTAAATACAAGTTTAGTGTATGAATATTAAATACAAGTTTAGTGTGAAAATATTAAATACATGTTTAGTCTATTATTAAAATCCATTTTAGTGTATAATTATTAAATACATGTTTAGTGTATTAATATTAAATATATATTTTGTTTATAAAATTAAATACATGTTTTGGTATTAATATTAAATACATGTTAAGTGTATAAATATTAAATATATGTTTAGTGTATTAATATTAAATACATGTTTAGTGTATGAATAATAACTACATGTTTAGTGTATTAATAATAAATACATGTTTAGTGTATGAATATTAAATAGACTTTTAGTGTAAAAATATTAAATACATATTTAGTGTATTAATATTAAATATATGTTTAGTTTATTAAAATTAAATACATGTTTTTGTATTAATATTAAATACATATTAATTGTAAGAATAATAACTACATGTTTATTGTATGAATATTAAATACATGTTTAGTGTATAAATATTAAATACATGTTTAGTGTATTAATATTAAATACATGTTTAGTGTATTAATATTAAATCAATGTTTAGTGTATAAATATTAAATACATGTTTAGTCCATTAATATTAAATATATATTTAATTTATTAAACTTAAATACATGTTTTGTATTAATATTAAATACATGTTTAGTGTATAAATATTAAATACATGTTTCGTGTATGAATATTAAATACATGTTTAGTGTATAAATATTAAATACACATTTATTGTATTAATATTAATATATGTTTAGTTTATTAAAATTAAATTTTTGTATTAATATTAAATACATGTTTAGTGTATAAATATTAAATACATGTTTAATGTATTAATATTAAATACATGTTTAGTGTATAAATATAAGTGTATGAGAAACCAAACTTATGTAAAAAAAAAAAAAGAAACAATAAAAAAAGGAAAAAGAGAGAGAGAGAGAGACGGAGAGGACCGGACTTATTAAGAGGGAACGTGCGCCCTCCTGTGGACTTCTGCCGCAACTGCACACATAAAGAAATTCATTATTTCCAAGTGTGCCTTATTTAGAGGATAATAAATACATGTTTACTGTATGAATATTAAATATATGATTAGTATACAATTACATATACGTTTAGTATATGATTATTAAATACATGTTCAGTGTAGTAATATTAAATACATGTCTAGTGTATGAATATTAAATACATGTTTAGTGTATGAATATTAAATACATGTTTAAAGTATGAATATTAAATACATGTTTAGTTTATGAATATTAAATACATGTTTAGTGTATAAATATTAAATACATGTTTCGTGTATGAATATTAAATACATGTTTAGTGTATAAATATTAAATACATGTTAAGTGTATGAATATTAAATACATATTTAGTGTATGAATATTAAATACATGATTAGTGTATTAATATTAAATACATGTTTAGTGTATAAATATTAAATACATGTTTAGTGTATTAATATTAAATACATGTTTAGTGTATAAATAATAACTACATGTTTAGTGTATGAATATTAAATACATGTTTAGTGTATTAATATTAAATATATGTTTAGTTTATTAAACTTAAATACATGTTTTTGTATTAATATTAAATACATGTTTAGTGTATAAATATTAAATACACGTTTAGTGTATGAATATTAAATACATGTTTAGTATATAAATATCAAATACATGTTTAGTGTATTAATATTAAATACATGTTTAGTGTATAAATATTAAATACATGTTTAGTGTGAAAATATTAAATACATGTTTAGTGTATTAATATTAAATACATGTTTAGTGTATAAATATAAGTGTATGAGAAACGAAACTTATGTAATAAAAAATAAAAGAAACAAAAAAAAGGAAAAAGAGAGAGAGAGAGACGGAGAGGACTGGACTTATTAAGAGGGAACGTGCGCCCTCCTGTGGACTTCTGCCGCAACTGCACACATAAAGAAATTCATTATTTCCAAGTGTGCCTTATTTAGAGGATAATAAATACATGTTTACTGTATGAATATTAAATATATGATTAGTGTATAATTACATATACGTTTAGTATATGATTATTAAATACATGTTCAGTGTATAAATATTAAATACACGTTTAGTGTATGAATATTAAATACATGTTTAGTTTAAGAATATTAAATACATGTTTAGTGGATACATAATAAATACATATTTAGTGTATTAATATTAAATACATGTTTAGTGTATAAGTATTAAATACATGTTTAGTGTATTAATATTAAATATGTGTTTAGTTTATTAAAATTAAATACATGTTTTTGTATTATATTAAATACATGTTTAGTGTAGGAATATTAAATACATGTTTAGTGTATAAATGTTAAATACATGTTTAGTTTATGAATATTAAATACTTGTTTTTGTATTTATATTAAATATATGTTTAGTGTATTAGTATTAAATACATGTTTAGTGTATGAATTTTAAATACATGTTTAGTGTATGAATATTAAATACATGTTTAGTGTATGAATTTAATATACATGTTTAGTTTGAAAATATTAAATACATGTTTAGTGTATTAATATTAAATACATGTATAGTGTATTAATATTAAATATATGTTTAGTGTACAAATAGTAAAAATATGTTCAGTGTATAATATTAAATACATGTTTCGTTAATGAATATCAAATACATGTTTAGTGTATTAATATTAAATACATGTTTAGTGTATGAATATTAAATACATGTTTAGTGTATAAATATTAAATACATTTTCGTGTATAAATATTAAATACATGTTTAACGTATGAATATTAAATACATGTTTAGTGTATGAATATTAAATACATGTTTAGTGTATACAAATTAAATACATGTTTCGTGTATGAATATTAAATACATGTTTATTGTATAAATATTAAATACATGTTAAGTGTATAAATATCAAATACATATTTAGTGTATGAATATTAAATACATGATTAGTATGAATGTTAAATACATGTTTAGTGTATTAATATTAAATACAAGTTTAATTTATTAAAATTAAATACATGTTTTTTGTATTAATATTAAATAGATGTTTGCTGTATAAATATTAAATACATGTATAGTGTATTAATATTAAATATATGTTTAGTGTACAAATAGTAAAAATATGTTTAGTGTACAAATAGTAAAAATATATTTAGTGTATAAATATTAAATACATATTTAGTGTATGAATATTAAATACATGATTAGTGTATGAGTGTTAAATACATGTTTAGTGTATTAATATTAAATATAAGTTTAATTTATTAAAATTAAATACATGTTTTTTGTATTAATATTAAATAGATGTTTGCTGTATAAATATTAAATACATGTATAGTGTATTAATATTAAATATATGTTTAGTGTACAAATAGTAAAAATATGTTTAGTGTATAAATATTAAATACATGTTTAGTGTATACATATTAAATACATGTTTAGTTTATTAATATTAAATACATGTTTAGTGTATAAATATAAGTGTATGAGAAACCAAACTTATGTAAAAAAAAAAATAAAAGAAACAATAAAAAAAGGAAAAAGAGAGAGAGAGAGACGGAGAGGACCGGACTTATTAAGAGGGAACGTGCGCCCTCCTGTGGACTTCTGCCGCAACTGCACACATAAAGAAATTCATTATTTCCAAGTGTGCCTTATTTAGAGGATAATAAATACATGTTTACTGTATGAATATTAAATATATGATTAGTATATGATTACATATATGTTTAGTATATGATTATTAAATACATGTTCAGTGTGTTAATATTAAATACATGTTTAGTGTATGAATATTAAATATATAATTAATTTATAATTAAATATATGTTTAGTGTATAAATATTGAATACATGTTCAGTGTACTGATATTAAATACATGTTTAATGTATAAATAATAACTACATGTTTAGTTTATGAATATTAAAAAAATGCTTAGTGTATAATTATCAAATACATGTTTAGTGTATAAATATTAAATACATGTTTAGTGTATGAATATGAAATACATGTTTAGTGTACTAATATTAAATATATGTTTAGTTTATTAAAATTAAATACATGTTTTTTGTATAAATATTAAATACATGTTTGGTGTATAAATATTAAATACATGTATAGTGTATTAATGTTAAATATATGTTTAGTGTACAAATAGTAAAAATATGTTTAGTGTATAAATATTAAATACATGTTTAGTGTATAAATATTAAATACATGTTTAGTGTAAAATTATTAAATACATGTTTAGTGTATTAATATTAAATATATGTTTAGTTTATTAAAATTAAATACATGTTTAATGTATGAATATTAAATACATGTTTAGTGTATGAATATTAAATACATTTTTAGTGTATGAATATTAATTGCATGTTTAGTGTATAAATATTAGATACATTTTTTTGTATAAATATTAAAAACATGTTTAGTGTATAAATATTAAATACATGTTTAGTGTATTAATATTAAATACATGTTTTTGTATAAATATTAAATACATGTTTAGTGTATAAATATTAAATACACGTTTAGTGTAAAAATATTAAATACATGTTTAGTGTATTAATATTAAATACATGTTTTTGTATAAATATTAAATACATGTTTAGTGTATGAATATTAAATACATGTTTGTTAATTAATATTAAATACATGTTCAGTGTATAAATAATAAATACATATTTAATGTAAAAATATTAAATACATGTTTAGTGTATAAATATTAAATACATGTTTTTTGTATAAATATTAAATACATGTTTAGTGTATGAATATTAAATACTTGCTTAGTTAATTAATATTAAATACATGTTCAGTGTATAAATAATAAATACATATTTAATGTATAAATATTAAATGCATTTTTAGTGTATAAATATTAAATATATGTTTAGTGTATTAATATTAAATACATGTTTAGTTTATTAAAATTAAATACAAGTTTTTTGTATTAATATTAAATACATGTTTAGTGTATGAATATTAAATACATGTTTAGTGTATGAATATTAAATACATGTTTAGTGTATTAGTATTAAATACATGTTTAGTGTATGAATATTAAATACATGTTTAGTGTATGAATATACGTGTATGAGAAACCTAACTTATGTAAAAAATAAATAAAAATAAAAGTAAAAAAAGAAGAAGGAAAAAGGCCAATAGGCCTGGTCGATAAAACTAGGTCATAACTTATGTGGGGGGGCAGACTTATTAAGAGGGAACGTGCGCCCTCCTGTGGACTTCTGCCGCAACTGCACACAGAAAGAACTACATTACTTCCAAGTGTGCCTTATTTAGAGGATAATAAATACGTGTTTACTGTATGAATATTAAATATAGGATTAATATTTAATTAAATATACGTTTAGTATATGATTATTAAATACATGTTTAGTGTATTAATATTAAATACATGTTTAGTGTATGAATATTAAATACATGTTTAGTGTATAAATATTAAATACATGTTTAGTGTATGAATATTAGATACATGTTTAAAAAAATACATGTATACTGTATGAATATTAAATATATAATTAGTATATAATTAAATATGTTTAGTGTATTAATATTAAATATATTGGGGGGGCAGACTTATTAAGAGGGAACGTGCGCCTTCCTGTGGAGTTCTGCCGCAACTGCACACATAAAGAAATTCATTATTTCCAAGTGTGCCTTATTTAGAGGATAATAAATACATGTTTACTGTATGAATATTAAATATATGATTAATATTTAATTAAATATACGTTTAGTATATGATTATTAAATACATGTTCCATGTATTAATATTAAATACATGTTTAGCGTATTGATATTAAATACATGTTTAGTGTATACATATTAGATACATGTTTAAAAAAATACATGTATACTGTATGAATATTAAATATAGAATTAGTATATAATTAAATATGTTCAGTGTATTAATATTAAATACATGTTTAGTGTATAAATATTAAATAATGATACCCACATATCCACATGACATATTTTCCATGCCGCGTGCCACAAATGGAGGAGCGACGATCACCTTCGAGAAAGGGGACAATCGCATGGTCACAAGGGACGGTAGCAGGTTTGACATACACCAAAGTGGTCATCTGTATTACTTGCCTACTGTTCAAACTGATATTGATCAATGTAAAGTTTGTCATGATGTACAAACCTAGCATGAAATGTTGGGCCATTGTAATTATGAAGATGTGCAGAAATTATAAGGTGTAGTGAGAGGCATGGAGATAATAGGGAGTGCGGCTAAACCAGCACAATTATGTGAAGTGTGCACAAAAGGCAAATTTACCCAGACGAGAAACAAGGAGCCTGACAGGTGGGCTAAGAAACCCTTGGAGCTAGTCCACACTGACCTAGCCGGTCTCATGCAAACGCCTAGCATCAATGGTCACAAATATGCACAAATATTTACTGATGACTATTCTGGTACCATGATGGTGTACTTTCTAAGGTCTAAGAGTAATGCAGGTCTCGCAACAGAACGGTTCTTAGCTGACGTAGCACCATACAGTGAGGTTCGGTGCATCAGATCAGATAATGCTTCTTAGTATACAAGCAAAGAGTTCCAGGCACTGTTAATAAAGAATAGGATTAGACATGAAACGTCTTCACCCTATTCACCACACTAAAATGGCACGGCCTAGAGAGGGTGGAGAACCCTTCATGAGATGGGTAGACGCTTACTGCTAGAAAGTAACTTACCTGTTGAACTACGCTGTACAGACGGCAGCCTTTGTACGGAACAGATGCTACTCTAGGCGTACACAGAAAACGCCATACGAGTTGTTCGTAGGGAAAGAACCAAACATTTCCAAAATGCAAACATTTGGATCAGTGTGCTATGCTTACCAGCAACAAGCCAAGGGCAAGCTAGACTCCAGGTGTGAGCAGGGTGTTTTTGTGGGTTATGTAAAAACTGCCAAGCCTACCTAGTGTACTACCCAGAACAAGAGAAAGTTCAGAAACACAGATTGGTAAAATTCACAACCAAAACTGCAACAGAAAAAGAAACACAAACATGTGAGTCATACACGGGGTATGGTGATGTAAACCCCAGGGTTAATGAAAGAGAAATTTGTGTTGATGATGACAAGGTTGAAAATGTACCAGATCAAGGTTTACAGGGTGTTTCTGAGACTTTACCTGAACAGACTGAACGCACAGAGTCCCTGACACTGTAAACGGAAGGAACCCACCCCGAACCAGGAGGAGGCCGGTTCACTTACAGGACTTTGAGACTGAGGATACATTGGACACATTTGTAACATGCGTGGACTCTTGCTACAGAGCAGTATGTGACATTCCTCAAACCTACAAGGAAGCGATAATGTCAAACAAATCAAGGCAGTGGAAAAATGCTATGGATGATGAGGTAAAGTCACTGGAGGAAAACGACACCTTTACCCTCACCCATTTGCCACCGGGCAAACAGTGGGGGGAAAATGGGTCTATGGCCTCAAGAGTGACATTGACGGAACAGATAAATACAAAGCGAGGTTCGTAGCGAAAGGCTACAGTCAGAAAAGGGAACTGACTACAAAGAGACATTTTCACCCACAGCAGACATGACAAGTGTGAGGGTGATCATGCAAAAGGCGGCACAAGAGGAGCTAGTGCTGCACCGGCTTGATGTGAAGACTGCTTATCTTCACGCTCCGATCGATTGTGAAATTTATATCGAACAGCCAGAAGGCTACGACAAAGAATCAGTCACAGGTGAAAAGCTAGTGTGTAAATTGCACAAGTCTCTCTACGGCTTGAAACAGTCCGGTAGAAATTGGAATGCAATGTTGCACACATGTCTAACTGAGAATGGTTTTGTACAAAATTCTGCTGATCATTGTGTGTACTTACGAGAGAAGTATTATGAGAACGTGATTTTACTAGTATGGGTAGACCATCTCATCATAGCATCTAAAAACAATGGTGTACTCAACAGTGTGAAAATGATGCTCACTGAAAGATTCAAAATGAAGGATCTAGGAAAATTGAAACATTTTCTGGGAATAGATTTTGACCAAACAAATGGTAAAGTCACAATGTCTCAAGAGAGATATGTTCACAACATCTTAGAGAGATTTGAAATGCAAAATTGCAAGTCCAGAGAGACTCCATGTGAACCAAAACTAGAGTACACAGATGTTGCAGACAAAACGACAGATCAAAGAAGGTTCAGGGAGGCAGTTGGAAGCCTAATTTACTTGTCCACATGCACACGTCCAGACAGAAGTTTTGTGGTCAGGAAGTTATCCCAACACTTTGCTGAGCCAACACAGTAAAATATGTCTTTAGATA
This sequence comes from Nerophis ophidion, assembly GCF_033978795.1. NCBI lineage: Eukaryota > Metazoa > Chordata > Actinopteri > Syngnathiformes > Syngnathidae > Nerophis > Nerophis ophidion. The sequence continues at coordinate 676,610 of NW_026906962.1, read as the reverse complement.
CCTCAAAGGTACAGCAGAAAACAAGTTATGTTTCAAAAGAAATGAAAGTGAAAAACTGGGATTGAGAGTGTACAGTGACGCTGACTGGGCTTCAGATGTGTCTGACAGGAGAAGCACATCAGGTTATTGTGCTAGTCTAAGCGGAGGTAGCTCTCTAATCTCATGGAAAACAAGAAAACAAGCTACTGTTGCTTTATCCACATGTGAGGCAGAGTACATGTGGTTGGCAGTTGGGGGCGGCATGGCGTAGTGGGTGGAGCGGCCGTGCCAGAAACCTGAGGGTTGCAGGTTCGCTTCCCACCTATTGACATCCAAATCGCTGCCGTTGTGTCCTTGGGCAGGACACTTCACCCTTGCCCCCGGTGCCGCTCACACTGGTGAATAGATGATGAATGAATGATAGGTGGTGGTCGGAGGGGCCGTAGGTGCAAACTGGCAGCCACGCTTCCGTCAGTCTACCCCAGGGCAGCTGTGGCTACAGATGTAGCTTACCACCACCATCGTGTGAATGAATGATGGGTTCCCACTTTTCTGTGAGCGCTTTGAGTATCTAATAATAGAAAAGCGCGATATTAATCTAATCCATTATTATTATTATAATGTATTTACCTAGGACAGTGTGATAAAAAAAATACTTATACTCGTTTAAATAGATGATTTTCTTTGAACTGGGTACCAAAAGTTGTTTATTAGACTCAGAAATGTGACACTCAGCAGGAGATCTCTTATCTGATCAAGGTCTGGCTCCTGTGTCTTTGATGTGACATGTGGACTTTAGTTGACCTGGACATGTGTGTTTTCTCTCCCTGGTACCCCCCCCCCTGCTAAACTGTTGCCCTTTCCCGAGTGACCCCCCTCCCCTTCTGGGCAAACGACACCCTCTCCTTCTTCACAGGACTTTGGGTATTCATTCCACTGGTGTACTGTATGTAAATGAGCATGGAGGGTGGGACTTCTGAGAATGTATAATTGTCATGACATATTCTAAAAGATTTAGAACAAGCTGGAACGAACGGATGTGTCGTTCTGGTTTGGTCTCGCTTTGCAAAGCTTGTTATTATTTGTTTGTTACTTTGATAAATTATTTTAAAGCTATTTGTCACTAAAGGATCGTCTTTAAGAAATTTCCACGACAAGTTGGTGTGCAGAAGCGGGATCCCAAGAAGATCGCTGTTCCCGTTGGCAGAGGCCGCTGAAATGGACTAATCAACCCGGCAGCACAAAAAAGCTGACTTCTCCTTCCCAGAAATTTGAAAGGACGGGAGAGTTTTCGAGGCCCCTGCGAATCGGACGGCCGTCTCTTCGAGATCACGTTCAACCCGCTGCAACATCGTAACGGTAAATTAATTGAATCATCCTGACTGAAATTTTAAGACGAATCTCTGACATTTGAATTTTAAACAAAAGACGATTCCACAAAAGGTTTTTTTGTGTGACAAAGCTTGAGTGATTTATATGTTTCATACATGGGAAATTAGCCGTTCTTTTTCCGTCTCCCTACGATTTTTAATGCCGGGTTAGAGTCCCTGGGTTAGAGTCCCAAAATGTAGCGCTGGGTTAGAGTCCCTGGGTTAGAGTCCCAAAATGTAGCGCTGGGTTAGAGTCAATGGGTTAGAGTCCCAAAATGTAGCGCTGGGTTAGAGTCCCTGGGTTAGAGTCCCAATTGTAGCGCTGGGTTAGAGTCCCTGGGTTAGAGTCCCAATTGTAGCACTGGGTTAGAGTCCCTGGGTTAGAGTCCCAATTGTATCGCTGGGTTAGAGTCCCTGGGTTAGAGTCCCAATTGTAGCGCTGGGTTAGAGTCCCAAAATGTAGCGCTGGGTTAGAGTCCCTGGGTTAGAGTCCCGATTTTAATGCCGGGTTGGAGTCCCAATGAAAGTAGCCGTGTCTTCATAAAAACGTATCTATATGCCCGGTTAGAGGCCGGAAGAAATAACACGGATTTAGGGTTGGAGCCGTCTCGTCATAAATTTTAATGGGTTAGAGTCCCGATGATTAACAGTGTCTATAAGGCCGTGAATGTATGCCCGGTTAGAGGCCGGAAGAAACAACACACATTTTAGTATGTTAAGTTTAAACAAAAAGAGCGGAAAATTAAAACGAGCTCGAATATGTAGTCCAGGAAAGTTAAGCCTGAGGTATTCGATTGTGATTTCCCATGTATGTGCACAATGAAAGAAAATATGTAGAGGGAGCCCTAATGTGTGTGAAAGTATGGGTGAATGAATTGGGATTTCCCAAGACTGGTTCATTTAGGATGAATCAATTGAGTAAAATTAAAGAAAAGTTAGCGCTACAAGAGGTCAACATGCGAAAGGGAAAGACTGTGGGTGTGAAAGATTTGAATTGTTTGAACAGCATAAAGAAACATTAGATGAGTGAAGCAGAAAATAAAGAAAAGATCGATCTTGCAACTGATATTTTTCCCAGTACTCTGTTTTCGAGCCAATCTCAGGGCCTGAGTCGCAGTCGAAGGGTTTCTGAGGACTGGACGCCACTTTACCCCACTCTGCCCCCGCACTACGACCAGCAGCAGCAGCAGCAGCAGCAGCAACAGCAGCAGCAGCAGCAGCAGCAGCAGCAGCAGCACCAGCACCAGCACCAGCACCAACAACAGCACCCGCCGATGTCACCCCTCCAGCTCCAGCTTCAGCAGCTCCCAACTCTACCCCTCACAACGCCGTTTCCGCCCACTAACTACCAGCGGGCAGTCTCGGGGCACGGCGCAGCAGCCCCGGCGGGGTCCTCCCACTCACATCAGGATGACAATCAAGGAGCATCGGGCTCATCAATTCAACATGTGACCAACGAAGTGAATAAAATGTCTCTGAGTGAGGACAGTGCTGGCAGGACTCTGAGAAGTGGCAGAACCTTCCAGGCTCCGATGATGGAATATCCAGGACCGCAAGGGACTCCCGCTTTGGTCTTACACCAGATGGACCAGGAAATGCGTGAAGCGATCAGAGACTGGCCGTCACCACACAGAGGTGGAGACGCGCTTGCAGCCGCATTCCAGGCTTTCTGTCGGGCATGGCGTCCCACAGGAGCAGAACAAAAAAAACTTCTGCTGGTGCATCTGGGACCGGAGCAGTTGGCAAAGATAGCAGCAGAGGTGCACGCGGGACGTTTTGCCCCCTCCAAACTCCCTCTCTTTGTTTAAAATGCCAATTTTCTGCTAGATTTGCTCTCTATGAACTCCAAGGAAAAGGTACCCGGCCGGGGGCAATTTTTGAAATAGGTGTCCAAGCTATGGCACGCCGGGGTCCAAATCCGGCCCCTGTTTTTTTTATTCATTTTTTTGCATTTTTGGGACATGGGGGACTTGTGGGACCCCACCAAGGACTGATTTTTGAACACTTTGAGGACTGCCACTGTGAAATGAACGCGGGATGGAGGCAAGAAGAAAGATGGACGTGGCCGTAACTATTGTTTCACGTGCGGAAAGGAAAGTCACTGGAGGCGAGACTGTCCTGAGAATAAACGGGATGGACAGCGGGACTATTGGGGCAGAGCGGATGGAGGCCAACTCAGAAACAATTCAGATTGACTGACCGGCTCGGGACCTGAGACAACGAAACAGATAAGTGTTGCACCCACACCCTCTTACGACAACACCATACTAACCGCTAACTGCAACGAAGACGCACTTGCTTTTACTGATACATTGCTGCTTGCTAAGGTGCAGGACAGAATTAGGGAATTAGAAGAGTGTGAACAGCCAATGATTGGGACGTATGCTTTTTGTGAGGACTTAGCCTATAAGAAAATGCCGATGATTGTGTGTGATGTGGGTGGAAGGTCATTGACGTTTCTTGTCGATTCTGGAGCGACAAACAGCGTAATTCGAGTGAATTCTCTACAAAATTGAGTGGTAGAACTATGTTTTCCACTAGTGCGAGTGGGCAAACTGTCTTAGAAAGTTTTCAATACCAATTCGTTGTACATGGGCGACGGCTGATTGTACAATGACAACAAAACATTTGTTTTTAATGTCTGATCTTTGTCCAATCAATCTGTTGGGTCGTGATTTAATGTTAAAATGGGGTATCGGAATCACTCCGATGCCAGAAGGCCTCAAAGTGGAGAGGAATGCAAATGTGTCGAATTTTGTCTCATTGGAGGTGAATTGTCCGCTCTATATCTATCAGTGGTGGGTAACGACCACTGCTTTGCAGGATCTAGAGAGCACAATATCACCCTGTTTGAATCCAGTATCTGACAGAATTGAATCTGAAAGCATGTATTGTGTGTCACATGTTCGTGAAGGTCCGGACCAAGAATATGAAGCTTCATTCTATCATGGTTTGAATGATAGTTTGTTTATTAATGACGTCTATTTTGATGGATGCAAATGTGCAGTTGCAGTAAAATTAACTCCATCACAAGAAATATTGGATCATGTTGAAAATTCCAGTCCGCACATTCCGATAGTAAAAGCTAAATCTGATAATTGGCGGGATTTAAATCCTTTTATGCATGACTGTTTTTTGGCAAAGGATTGGCAACCGTGTGCACGCGGGAAAAAATGTATTCTATTCGCAAGCAGTTGATGCATATAGAATTAATTATGCGGCAAAAATTCATTTGCTACGTTCGGTGCAATTAGCATCTCCGACTGACGAAAAGTATGACGCACACCTGACTTTGACTGCGGTGACTTCTCCGACTGAGATTTCCTCCTTGTTGGCGCAAGTGGCGAGTTGTTTGTGGGCGAGGAACGACAGGCATGGGCTAATTCTGGTTCTGTTTTCCGGGATGGAGCCGGGTTTGGCCCTGACGCCTGAAGCTTTGTATGAATGTTGTCTGTCTATCTGTGTTGGCCCTGCGATGCGGTGGTGACTTGTCCAGGGGGTACACTGCCTTCCGCCCGATTGTAGCTGAGATAGGCACCAGCGCCCCCCGCCACCCCAAAGGGAATAAGCGGCAGAAAATGGATGGATGGATGGGAAGCCTTGTCTTCCTAAACGCTTGTTTGATTGTTATGTGAAATTGAGTGATGGGTTGGACCATGTGTCAAAGGGAGGGATGTGTCGAGCAGTACAGCAATTCTGGTTTACTAAGGGCTTTTACGTTTTCACAGAACATCTCTGTAAAAGTTGTTTGATTTGTGCTCAAAATAATCCAGGTAAACTTAGACCATTACCACAAGCAGCACACCCACCGCCTAGTAGGGCTTTTGAGCATGTCATGATGGATTTCATTGAACTTACACCCAGTGAAGGGAAAAAATATTGTCTAGTGATGTGTAAATGGTCCTTAGTGTGTGAATGTGAGTATGAATGTTGTCTGTGCATCTGTGTCGGCCCTGCGATGAGGTGGCGACTTGTCCAGGGTGTACCCCGCCTTCCGCCCGATTGTAGCTGAGATAGGCGTCAGCGCCCCCCGCGACCCCAAAAGGGAATAAGCGGTAGAAAATGGATGGGTGGATGGATGGTTGATATGTTTTCAGAATGGGTAGAAGCCTTCCCAGCGAAACATGCTTCTTCCGCTGCAGTGGCAAAAGCACTTTTAACTGAAATTGTGGCAAAGTGGGGCATTCCGAAGAAGTTATGGAGTGACAATGGTTCACATTTTGTAAATGAGGTGATACAGCAATTGTCTGATTATTTGCAAATTGATTTGAGAACTCATTGCAGCTACCATCACAATCCGGAGGTGCTGTTGAAAGAGAAAACGGAACAATTCAATTAAAACTTGCCAAATGTTGTGAAGAGACTAAGCTCAGCTGGCCTAAATGTTTGCGGATAGTTGTCATGTACATGCGTATGCAGGTGTGCACGCGTCATAACCTGTCACCTTTTGAGATTCTGTTTGCAGTCCCCCCTAATGTGGGGATAGGACCATCAGGACTGCCAATTGAGACGACCCTCTGTGAACACGGACTGGTAAGATATTGTATATCTTTAACAAAGTGTTTTGCTAATATTCGAAGGCAAGTCTCTTTGGCGCTTCCGGGGCGAGCGGATCATCCTCTACACACCATTGTGCCGGGCGACTTCGTGCTTAACAAGAACTTCAGACGGAAGAGCTGGAAACAATGAGGCTGGCTCGGCCCGTTCCAAGTTCTCCTCGTCACCCACACTGCAGTGAAAGTGGAAGAACGGCCGACGTGGGTCCACGCTTCGCATTGCAAGGCGATTTCGGGCCCTGTAGCGGTGGCAGCAGAGGAGTGAGGAGCTGTAAAATCGCTTTTGGCTCCTACGACAGGATCCGCGGCTGCAGAGACGAGGGTTACACACACCTCCCTCGCATCACATCTTTAGAGAAACACTACTAGTTTGCAGACACAGGTGAAGGCGCTGAGGGCCAAAATCACCAGGACAAATGTGTAGCGGATTCACATAATGTCTCAAACTGCTATGTCTGTACATATATGCCTATAGCGGCGTCCAATCCACATGTCACACCTAAGCCTGTAATGGAGGGTTATAGATATTTTCCCAGGATGTGTTATACATTTTTGCAGCAAATCTGAATGATACGGTTAAAGCGCATACGGGGACACCTTTGTCTTCGCTTGAAGATCCGAAGTTAGATTTTTATGATCTGTGGTCCGATAATGATACGAATGTGCTTTTTGGTCCAGTTTATATTAGGCCGGGTATGAAATGTGCGTGTTATGCGGTATCTTGGAGCCTTAGAGAGCCGCCAGTGCAGATGGGACAAATTCCACTGATGTATTGTTTAAATGTGACTAGTTCATGCACTACATATCACGGTAACACTAGTTTGAACATTTCACAGGCTGCGCAAGGAGGGGGCTGTTCTCCCTATTTTACAGATCAAACTGGCACGCGGCCTCAGGAGGATGTTCTGTGGCTTTGTGGCTTTAACGTTTATGTTAGATTGCCATAGAATTGGATGGGCCGTTGTGCTATGATAACAGCTGCTGACCACTCTTACATTGTGTCAGCTGTTCCGAGTCATAGGGGTAAGCGTGAGTATGCACCCCATGATGCGATTTGGGGTACAAATGTGCCTGCAGATCTTGAACTTTGGACACCAGGAGAAAAGGTGGCATTGTCATTGTTTCCACAGCTGGGCGTGGGGAAACTCATGCTTAGAATGGAGATGCTGAATCATCGGTTTTCAGGTTTTGTAAATTGGACAGTTACTATTACGGAGGCGAGCAGAGTGGAAATGAAGGCGTTACGGGCAGTGACTTTGCAAAATCGTATAGTATTAGACCATTTGGTAGCGAGCGTCGGAGGAGTTTGTGCTCTGCTGAATTCATGGTGCTGTACGTACATTCCAGACAATACTGGAGATGATTCCGTCATTTCGCAGGGTATTCAGAATTTGACTTCTCTGCGAGACGCAATAGGAGAAGATTTTGTGGTGGATCCGTCCTGAGTAGCAAACTGGCGTTCGTGGATAATGCAAATTGGGACGATTATGCTAGTGGTCTTAGCTCTATTGTTTGTCTTGTCAGTTTGTGTGATTCCGCTGATAAGATCACTAATCACGCGTATGATTTCGTCTACGTTCGTTCAGTACACAGCCTTGGGACAAGGTGAGGTAGATTTCAAGGATGGAAATGAAGATCCGTTCTTTGAGATGTTATTTGATTATAATGTTGATTAGGTTGAGTATTTGTGTGGCGTTTTGTAATTTTATTTTTAATCATGTTATTACTTTCTAAGGGTTATTTGGTGTGTGTTTTTTTCGCTAGTTAGTAATGTTGTTGTTTGTAGTTTATTATAGGTAATAAAAGGGAGGATTGTGATAGCAAAATTACTTGTACTTGTTTTAATTGATGATGTTCTTTAAACGGGTCGCCAAAAGTTGTTTATTAGGCTTAGGAATGTGACGTTCTGCAGGAGACCTCTAATCTGATCAAGCTCTGTCTTCTGTGTCACCCTTCTGGACAAACCACACCCTCTCCCCTTCACAGGACCTTGGGCATTCTTTTACTGGGATACTGTATGTTAATGAGCATGGAGGGTGGGACTTCTGAGAATATAATATTGTCATGACATATTCTAAAAGAGTTAGAACAAGCTGGAACGAACGGATGTGTCGTTCTGGTTTGGTCTCGCTTTGCAAAGCTTGTTATTATTTGTTTGTTACTTTAATAAATCATTTTAAAGCTATTTGTCACTAAAGGATCATCTTTAGGAAATTTCCACGACAGCAGAGGCAGCAGAAGTCCACAGGAGGGCGCACGTTCCCTCTTAATAAGTCTGGTCTCTCTCGCTCTCTCTCTTTTTCTCTCTCTTTCTCTCTCCCTCTCTCTCACTCACTCTCTCTCTCTCTCTCTCTCTCTCTCTCTCTCTCTCTCTCTCTCTCTGTCTAGCTCTTTGTCTCTCTCTTGCTCTCTCTCTCTCTCTCTCTCTCTATATATATATATATATTATATACATTTAATTTATACGTTAAACATGTATTTAATATTTATACACTAAACAAGTTTTTTTTAAAAATAATTATATATTAAACAGTTGTTTAATTAATACTTATACACTAAACAAGTTTTTAATATTCATATATTATACAGTTGTTTAATTAATACTTATACACTAAACATGTAAAGGAGGAATTGGAAGTCTGGGACACTAAATAAGGCACACTTGGAAGTAATGAAGTTCTTTGTGTGGGCAGTTGCAGCAGAAGTCCACAGGAGGGCGCACGTTCACTCTTAATAAGTCTGGTTGTGTGCCTCTCGCTCTCTCTTTCTCTCTTTCTTTCTCTCTCTCTCTCTCTCTCTCTCTGTCTAGCTCTTTGTCTCTCTCTTGCTCTCTCTTTCTTTCTCTCTCTCTCTCTCTCTCTCTCTATATATATATATATATATATATATATTATATACATTTAATTTATACGTTGAACATGTATTTAATATTTATACACTAAACAAGTTTTTTTTTTAATAATTATATATTAAACAGTTGTTTAATTAATACTTATACACTAAACATGTAAAGGAGGAATTGGAAGTCTGGGACACTAAATAAGGCACACTTGGAAATAATGAAGTTCTTTGTGTGCAGTTGCAGCAGAAGTCCACAGGAGGGCGCACATTCCCTCTTAATAAGTCTGGTCTCTCTCTCTCTCTCTCTCTCTCTCTGTCTCTCTCTCTCTATATATATATATCCATCCATCCATTTTCTACCGCTTATTCCCTTTCGGGGTCGCGGGGGGCGCTGGCGCCTATCTCAGCTACAATCGGGCGGAAGGCGGGGTACACCCTGGACAAGTCGCCACCTCATCGCAGGGCCAACACAGATAGACAGACAACATTCACACTCACATTCACACACTAGGGACCATTTAGTGTTGCCAATCAACCTATCATATATATTTAATGTATACGCTGAACATGTATTTAATATTCATACACTAAATACGTTTTTAATATTCATATATTATACAGTTGTTTAATTAATACTTATACACTAAACATGTAAAGGAGGAATTGGAAGTCTGGGACACTAAATAAGGCACACTTGGAAGTAATGAAGTTCTTTGTGTGTGCAGTTGCAGCAGAAGTCCACAGGAGGGCGCACATTCCTTCTTAATAAGTCTGGTTCTCTCTCTCTCTCTTATATATATATATATATATATATATATATATATATATATATATATATATATATTTATATATATATATATATATATATGTCTTGATTGGATTATCCAGAGAATAGTGCTCGATACCGTGGTAGAGCGCAAAATCTCCTGATGATTGAGGGAACCCCTCATGAAACAGTTCTGTAGAGATGAAGTAGTCTTGTGATTTTTTCCCACACCTACATATATATATATATATATATATATACATATATATATATAGATATATATATATATATATATATATATTTATACAATTTATACGCTAAACATGTATTTAATATTTATACACTAAATACGTTTTTAATATTCATATATTAAAAAGTTGTTTAATTAGTAAAGGACGAATTGGAAGTCTGGGACACTAAATCAGGCACACTTGGAAATAATGAATTTCTTTGTGTGTGCAGTTGCAGCAGAAGTCCACAGGAGGGCGCACGTTCCCTCTTCATAAGTTTGGTCTCTCTCTCTCTCTCTCTCTCTCTTTTTTCTCACTCTCTTTGTCCCTCTCACTCGCTCTCTCTCTATGTATATATATGTATATATAAATATATATTTAATTTATATGCTAAACGTGTATTTAATATTTATAGACTAAACACGTTTTTAATATTCATATATTAAACAGTTGTTTAATTAATACTTATACACTAAACATGTAAAGGAGGAATTGGAAGTCTGGGACACTAAATAAGGCACACTTGGAAGTAATGAATTTATTCGTGTGTGCAGTTGCAGCAGAAGTCCACAGGAGGGCGCACGTTCCCACTTAATAAGTCTGGTCTCTCTCTCTCTCTCTCTCTGTCTCGTTATGTCTCTCTCTATCTCTCTCACTCTCTCTCTCTCTTTCTGGCTCTCTTTCTCTCTCTCTCTCTATATATATACATATATATATATATATATATATATATATATATATATATATATATATTTAATTTATACGCTGAACATGTATTTAATATTTATACACTAAATACGTTTTTAATATTCATATATCAAACAGTTGTTTAATTAATACTTATACACTAAACATGTAAAGGAGGAATTGGAAGTCTGGGGCACTAAATAAGGCACACTTGGAAGTAATGAATTTCTTAGTGTGTGCAGTTGCAGCAGAAGTCCACAGGAGTGCGCACATTCCCTCTTAATAAGTCTGGTTCTCTCTCTCTCTCTCTTTATATATATATATATATATATATATATATATATATATATATACAATTTATACGCTAAACATGTATTTAATATTTATACACTAAATACGTTTTTAATATTCATATATTAAAAAGCTATTTAATTAGTAAAGGACGAATTGGAAGTCTGGGACACTAAATAAGGCACACTTGGAAGTAATGAATTTCTTTGTGTGTGCAGTTGCAGCAGAAGTCCACAGGTGGGCGCATGATCCCTCTTAATAAGTCTGGTTCTCTCTCTCTCTCTCTCTCTCTCTCTTATATATATATATATATATATATATATATATATATATATATATATATATATATATATAAAGTTGTTTAATTAGTAAAGGAGGAATTGGAAGTCTGGGACACTAAATAAGGCACACTTGGAAGTAATGAATTTCTTTGTGTGTGCAGTTGCAGCAGAAGTCCACAGGAGGGCGCACGTTCCCTCTTAATAAGTCTGGTCTCTCTCTCTCTCTGTCTCGCTCTCTCTTTCTCACTCTCTTTTTCTCTCTCTCTCTCTTTCTCTCTCTCCCTCTCTTCTTCCTTCCTCCCACATATTGACCATTTTCCTATTTTTTTTACATCAGTTATGTGTCTATCATTATATATATTATATTGTTTTACAGGCCAGCCCTATTGTTTTTTTTTCAAATTACTGTTTTTTTAATTGATTTCGATTTGATGTCTTTTGCAATATATATTGACATCGTTTTATCGGCCAGCTCTATCGGCTTGTTTCCATTTTTTTCTATTTGTTTCTCTCTATGTGTCATGTTATATATTGGTTTAGTTTAACGGCCCAGCCCTTTAGGGAATTTTTTCAGAAATAATATTTTTTTAATTGATCTTGTTCGATAATTATTGATATCGTTTCATCGCTCAGCCCTATTGGCCTTTTTCCTTTTTTTATTCAATTTTTTTGTAATTATATATTTTTTTACATAAGTTAGGTTTCTCATACACTTATATTCATGCACTAAACATGTTTTTACTATTTATACACTGAACATGTGTTTAATATTTATACACTAAACAAGTATTTAATATTCATATATTAAACATTTGTTTAATTCATATTTATACACTAAACATGTAAATGACAAATTCGAAGTCTTGGACACTAAATAATGCACACTTGGAAATAATGAATTTGCTAGTGTGTGCAGTTACAGCAGAAGTCCACAGGAGGGCGCACGTTCCCTCTTCAAAAGTCTGGTGCCCCCTCCCCCCACATAAGTTATGTGTCTAGTTTTATCAGCCAGCCCTATTGGCCATTGTCCTACTTTTTTGACATCAGTCATGTGTCTATCATTATATATATTGTATTGTTTTACAGCCCAGCCCTATGTTTTTTTTCAAATGACTGTTTTTTTAATTGGTTTCGATTTGATGTCTTTTGCAATATTTATTGACATCGTTTAATCGCCCAACCGTATCGACTTTTTTCCATTTTTTTCTATTTTTTCTATCTATGTGTCATGCTATTAAATTGATATATCGGTGTCAGCCCCCGTCCTTGGTCCGCTTCCGATGGTGCGGAGGCTTGGAGGCGTGTGTGGACTAATGGAGGGGGTGTTTCCATCAGGCGTGTATGGAGGCCTATTTCATTCAGGGGAGGAGCCAGAAATGATGACGTAAGAAGCCCCGTGACCGCTTCAGGAAGCAGTACAGATTTGCTGGGAAATTCGACAAGTTATAAACCGCCCAAGCTCCATCGAAAATGTTGTCTTTTGAGTCTTGTGGTCAGTTGGGAATATGGAGGGAGAATAAAAACAGGTTTTTTAAATGCCACTGGAATCAAAGAAGGATGACAAACTGAATCAAAACAACAAACTTGATGTCCATTTCATAAACATTAGATTACTGATTGTTGTTGGTAACGTCAACAAAACTTTGATAGCACAATGGTTGGTGCGTTGGCCTTTTATTCTACAAGACGTGAGTTCCATTCTTGGCAACGTCAGTTCCCAATTGTGTGTATCAATGGAAAACAATACACTTATTAAAGTAAAGCTTTCTGTATTAATTATTTTTAAGCAGCTACCAAAAATCCATAGCTGAATAATAGAGAGGTTTTGTGAAAAAATAATAATACAAAAGAATTGCCTAAAAGCAAAAATAAAAATGAACGAAATCTCCTCTGTTCTGTACATCATTGTCCAAGTGACATTATATTGTCATCTTCCTCTTTATGCCATTTCCTCAAGGTGACAGAAAAACATGATACAACCTGCCTATCATGTGATTCTACCATGTTGGCAAAATACAAACACACAATATATTGACATATATAACACATAAAACATGGAATTAGAAGTGAACAGTACCCATCCCTACCAGCAAGTGTTGTTGTACTGGAAACTAATTTACAAACACAACTTCATCACACACAATACTCCACTATGGAATTGTTCGTACATTAAAATGAGAAACAAATCCATCTTTGTACAGCAATGGTTTGAAAAAGGCATTTGGTCACGGATGCACTTACTGAGTGATAAAGATATTTTAATAATTGAAGATTTCATTAAGCACAACCTGCAAATAAAAAATATTACAAAATTTAAAAAGGCTTTCATTCAAAATATTCTAGTTACTGCATCTTTTTTTAATTCTTTACTATTTCTTCTTCTTATTATTTTCTCTGGAACAAAAAAAATACTCATAACTTAAGTTTCCATTCTTTCTAAGGCAAAAGAGTTAATCACAGAAAAATAAAGATGGAATTGAGCACTTAAAATAATATTTTGTATGTTGTTTTGCAATTGAAGACAACACTTGTTGGTTCTGTGATAGGGAAACAAAATAAACAGTTTATTTTAAGAATGTATGCAAAGTAAATCTCTGTGGGATGATGTACAATATTGGCTTTTGTCTGACACTCCAAACTTTGACTGATATTGATGTTGTTTTGGGGATGTTGAAAAAGAAAAAAAAAATACATGAAAAATGTTTAAAACACAATACTGGATTTATTTGATGTATCCACAAATGTAAGTTTGTAAAAACAAAACCATCCTTTCACTTTTATACTGCATAAAGGTCTGGGGACATACATATAAAACAATCACAACACAATCAAATACAGAGTAATAAATGAAGTGGTCCAGAAGATGTTTCAGATGTGAACCAGTACATATGTATATCATATAAAGGTGATAATCTATGGGATTATTAACAATTACAAGTACAAATATGTAATACTTCAATATTTCATATGAATCTGAAATTGCATGACGATATCTATCTATATCTATATATATATATATATATATATATATATATATATATATATATATATATATATACATATATACATATACATATATGTATATATATATATGTGTGTGTGTGTGTGTGTGTGTGCGTGCGCGTGTGTGTGTGTACATACACACAAAATGTTTTTTCCATGTAAAATAAGTCTCGTACTGTTTACTCAAATTGTTCTTTCTTTTTTTTTTAATAAAATTACACATTGTTGCATATTAAGGCATGTGCTGGACTGAAAATAGCACTAATATAAAATATCTAATCTATAAATGTAGAAGCACATTAAAAATATTGTTACTCAAACAACAATGTCACCAGAGGTGGGTAGTAACGCGTTACATTTACTTGAGTAACTTTTGGGATAAATTGTACTTCTACGAGTAGTTTTTATGCAACATACTTTTACTTTTACTTGAGTATATTTATAGAGAAGAAATGCTACTTTTACTCCGTTCCATTTATCTACATTAAGCTCACTACTCGCTACTTTTTTTTATCGATCTATTAATGTTTATTTTGGTTAATGACAGAGCTTCAAAGTAGGAACTACGCATGCCTGCGTTTCACCAATCACATGCAGTCACTGGTGAAGTTGGACCAATCAAACAGAGCCAGGCGGTCACATGACCGTGATACGTAAAACCCGACTTAAACGTGTTGAAAAACTTATTGGGGTGTTACCATTTAGTGGTCAATTGTACGGATTATGCACTGTACTGTGCAATCTACTAATAAAAGTTTAAATCAATCAATCAAAAGTGTAAAGGAAAAAATACACTTTTTATTTCAACCGTACTTCCCGTCAAAAGCCTAAAGACTGATCGCACAGTTCCTGTCTTCACAATAAAAGCGCCGCTCCATCGCGCCTGCATTAACAAAATAAGAGTCTCCGAAAGCCAGCGCAAACGAGCTAGCAAGATAAGGAGATTGCCGCCAATGTATTTCTTGTAAAGTGTATAAAAACGAATATAGAAGCTGGACAAATAAGATGCCAAAAACCAACGACTTTCATGTGGTATTAGACAGGAAGGAGCAAATTTTTTTCTCCTCCATTTGAAAACGTGGACGTCTGATTCCAATCAATGCAAGTCGTCAGAATCAGGTAATACACCAACTTATATTCTTGTCTTCATGAAAGATAGGAATCTATATGTTAAACATGCATGTATATTCATTAAAACACCTTTAACATGTCAACAAAAACAGCAAAATAAATAAATATAAATGATATACTGTATATATAAATGTATGTGTATATATATGTGTGTGTATAAATGATGTGTGTGTATGTATGATATGTGTGCGTATGTATATGTATATATGAGGTAGATCACCTCGACTTGATCATTTATTAAGTAATTGATTAAGGTTGAAAAACTTATTGGGGTGTTACCATTTAGTGGTCAATTGTACGGAATATGTACTGTACTGTGCAATCTACTAATACAAGTTGTAATCAATCAATCAATCAATCAATCAATCAATCAATCAAATCAATGAATGCCTACTGAGCCTATGGTGCTGTTAAGTTATTGTGGCTCAATGTGCCATTTTTCAATTTTATTTTAATGTACTATTATTTAATATATATTATTGTTTTAGTTGCTTAAGAGATATTCCTGGCTATGAATTTGCTCATTGCTATTTTTATGTTTTTTTGCATTATTTTTTGCCGTAATCAGGTTACTTATCAGTTACTCAGTACTTGAGTAGTTTTTTCACAACATACTTTTTACTTTTACTCAAGTAAATATTTGGGTGACTACTCCTTACTTTTACTTGAGTAATAAATCTCTAAAGTAATAGTACTCTTACTTGAGTACAATTTCTGGCTACTCTACCCACCTCTACCCGTGAACACACACCTCCGATTATCAGGTACTGTTAAACTCACTAAGACACTAGCAACACAATAGAAAGATAAGGGATTTCCCAGAATTATCTAAGTAAATGTGTTTAAAAACATCTGAATCCGTCCCAATGCAATCGCATTTTTTTTTTTTACTTGTTATTTTTTTTCTTGTCCTTAGCTATCAATATACTCAAACACGAATCTTTCATCCTCGCTCAAACTAATGGGGAAATTGTCGTTTTCTCTGTCCGAATAGTTGTTTTTGTTGGAGGCTCCCATTAAAATCAATGTGAAGATGTGAGGAGCCATCAACATGTGACGTCATCGTCTGCGACTTCCGGTAAAGGCGAGGCTTTTTTATCAGCACCAAAAGTTGCGAACTTTATCGTGGATGTTCTCTACTAAATCCTTTCAGCAAAAATATGGCAATATCGCGAAATGATCAAGTATGACACATCGTTTAAATAAGAAAATCTCATTTCAGTAGGCCTTTAAACATATATATATATGTAGGATTTTATGTATATATATATATATATATATATATATATATATATATATATATATATATATATATATATATATATATAAAATCCTACATATTGGCAGCCATAGTGATTCATTTATTCAGTGGAGCAATACAACCTGGATCCGACAAAAAAGTAAACACAAATGCTGTCTTCCTCGCTGATAAAACATGATAGCAACATGCATCTGCTAGCTCAGGATTGCCCCCACTTCTCAGTGTGGCGAGTTGGAGTACTACAAGAGGCACTCTAATACAGTACTTAAATCTGTATTTTGATAATGATAACGATGATGATGTATCCGTTCAAGTGAACAAATGGATCCACAAGGGACAACAACACTTTCCACAGACTACACACACACATCATAAACATCAATATTAGAAGCCTACAACAATGTATTTTAAGAAGACTTTAGGATTAAAAGTGAAGATGTGAGGTGAAATAAGTACAAATGCAACAATAAAAACAAGCAACTCCACTCACGATGGCTCTAAAGTTCAGTGATGTGTTGCTAACTTCAGCCTTTTTCTTCTTTGTTGATGTTTTGCGGTAGTTAACATCCATGATGTAACAATGCTGCTCATCTACCAGAGTCCACGTTTTGATTCATTCATACTTTTAATTGGATAATAACATTAATAAAATGCAATGGAAAAAATGTGTGGGAAAAAACAAATGAAAATAATAAAATGTCGCTACATATATAATGTTTAATACATGCACACAACTTAAAAAGTAACCACAGGACAACATATAACCTACTCAGTGACTTAGTGGTTAGAGTGTCCGTCCTGAGATGGGTAGGTCGTGAGTTCAAATCCCGGCCAAGTCATACCAAAGACTCAGCATTAAGGGTTGGAATTGGGGGTTAAATCACCAAAAAATGATTCCCAGGCGCGGCACCGCTGCTGCCCACTGCTCCCCTCAGCTCCCAGGGGGTGATCAAGGGTGATTGGTCAAATGAAGAGAATAATTTTGCCACACCTAGTGTGTGTGTGACCATCATTGGTACTTTAACTTTAGAAGCCTACTGAAATTAGATTTTCTAATTTAAACGGGAATAGCAGGTGCATTTTATGTGTCATAATTGATCATTTCGCGATATTGCCATATTTTTGCTGAAAGGATTTAGTAGAGAACATCCACGATAAAGTAGGCAACTTTTGGTCGCTAATAAAAAAGCCCTGCCTTTACTGGAAGTATGTGCGCGTGATGTCACGAGTTGTAGGACTCCACACATATTCACATTGTTTTTAATGGGAGCCACCAGCAGTAACAACAATTTGGACCGAGAAAGCAACAATTTCCCCATTAATTTGAGCGAGGATGAAAGATTTGTGAATTAGGATATTGATAGTAAAGGACTAGAAGAAAAAAAAAAAAACGCGACGGCTCCGGGAGACGGCAGTGTGAGCGTTTCAGATGTAATTAGACACATTTACTAGGATAATTGTGGAAGATCACTTATCTGCTTATTGTTTTAATAGTGTTTTAGTAAGATTGTAAAAACATACCTCGAGGTCGGATGGCTGCGGTGAACACGCCAGTGTCTCAGAGAGAAGCCGAGGAGCCAAACTCACAGCTGCTGCAGAACGACGAATAATCCAACGATTTCTCCGGTAATATATATATCACAATTTCCCCATCCAAAAACATGCTGGTTGACGTAGAGAAAACATGTTCGCTTGACCGCTCTGTGTTAAAAACATACAAAGAAACACCGGCTGTGTCTCGGTGCTAAAGACAGCTGCAATCCACCGCTTTCCACCAACAGCATTCTTCTTTATAGTCTCCATTATTAAATGAACAAATTGCAAAAGATTCAGCAACACAGGTGTCCAAAATACTTTGTAATTGCGCGATGAAAAGAGACGACTTTTAGCCGTGTTTGGTGCTACGCTAATATGTCCCCTCCAACAGGTGATGTCACGCGTATGCGTCATCATTCCGCGACATTTTTAACAAGTAACTGGAGAGAAATTTAAAGGGTAACATTATCACAATTTCAGAAGGGTTAAAACCAATAAAAATCAGTTCCCAGTGGTTTATTTTATTTTTTGAAGTTTTTTTCAAAATGTTATCCATCATGGATTATCCCGAAAAAAGGCTTTAAGTGCCTGATTTCGCTATCTGTAAATCCACCCGTCCATTTTCCTGTGACGTCACATAGTGACGCCAATACAAACAAACATGGCGGATAGAACAGCAAGATATAGCGACATTAGCACGGATTCAGACGTGGATTTCAGCAGATTCAACAAATTACGAATGTTTTGAAACGGATGGTTGGAGTGTGGAGGCAGATAGCGAAAGCGAAATTGAAGAAGAAACTGAAGCTATTGAGCGAATAGCTATTGAAGCTATTCGGCAATCGCCTTCTAACCAACGATTGCATCTTTTGACCACTGGAGCAACTTAAATCCATCGATTGGTAAATGTTTGTTTGGCATAACATGTGGGTGGAGGGAAAGGCTGGAGGCAAATATAGCTACAAATGTACATACAGCTAGCCTAAATAGCATGTTAACATCGATTAGCTGGCAGTCATGCCGTGACCAAATATGTCTGATTAGCACATAAGTCAATAACATCAACAAAACTCACCTTTGTGATTTCGTTGACTTTATCGTTGGAAATGCATCTGCTTTGAGTGTCGGAGGATATCCACACATCTCTGTGCCATCTGTCGTAGCATAGCTGTCGTTGGTAAAATGTGCAGAACAAACAAGGGACTTTTGCATCATTTGACCACTGGTGTACTTGAATCCGTCAATTGGTATGTGTTTGTTTGGCATTAAATGTGGGTGGAGGGAAAGGCTGGATGCAAATATAGCTACAAATGAGGCATAACGATGCAATATGTACATACAGCTAGCCTAAATAGCATGTTAGCATCGATTAGCATGCCATGCTAATCGATGCACACGCCACGTAAGTCAACTTGAATCCGTCCCTGATCGTGTTGTTACACCCTCCGACAACACACCGACGAGGCATGATGTCTCCAAGGGACGGAAAACAGTAGTAAAAACAAAAAATAACAGAGCTGATTTGACTTGTGTGTGTAATGTGTTTGAGAAAATAGTGGATTGCTTCCCGTTCGAACGTCACAGGTGAAAGGTCATTGCTCCGACAGCGAACAATTGAAAGGCGTTTAAATCGCCAAATTCACCCTTTTAGAGTTCGGAAATCCGTTAAAAAAACATATGGTCTTTTTTCTGCAATATCAAGGTATATATTGACCCTTACATATGTCTGGTGATAATGTTCTCCTTTAAAATTGCAATTTAGTAAACTAAAAAGGTCGCATTGGCATGTGTTGCAATGTTAATATTTCATCATTGATATGTAAACTATCAGACTGCGTGGTCGGTAGTAGTGGCTTTCAGTAGGCCTTTAAATTTAACAGTAGAAGATGAGAGGCACTACATACAACATCAAATATACATTCATATTAAACATGCTGCGTTTTTAAAGTACATTTAGCACAATCACTAAGTGTTTTTAAATCCCTGCAGCTTCCATGACTGTTACACACTTGTGTTTACTGTCCTGATACTTATGCCAGAACATCTTATCACACACAGTGCAACTAAATGGTTTCTCTCCAGTGTGTGTTCTCATGTGTGAGGACATGTTAGGCTTTGTGGAGAAAGTCTTCTTACAAACAGAGCAAGTAAAAGGTTTCTCTCCAGTATGTGTTCTCATGTGTGAGGACATGTTAGACTTTGTGGAGAAACTCTTCTGACAAACAGAGCAAGTAAAAGGTTTCTCTCCAGTGTGTGTTCTCATGTGTCTGGTCATGGCAGGCTTAACGGAGAAACTCTTCTTACAAACAGAGCAAGTAAAAGGTTTCTCTCCGGTGTGTGTTCTCATGTGTGTGGTCATGTGTTGCTTTGTGGAGAAACTTTTCTTACAAACAGAGCAAGTAAAAGGTTTCTCTCCAGTATGTATTCTCATGTGTACTGTAAAATCACTCTTCAGTCTAAATGATTTCTCACATTCAGAGCAGTCAGAGTCTTTGTTGTTAGTGTGATGTCTCGTATCACCTTTAGAGTCATTTTTACTCTCCAAAGGTTTTTGGATGTGGTCACTGTGATCAGAAGAGTGTGACATCATGTGGTCCATGTCTGACAGTGGAGCAAAGATGCTGTCTGGTTCTGACTTTATATCTTCACAATGCTCTCCATCAGCTTCTGTGATGTGTTGACTTACAAGCTCCGCCCCTCTGTTTTCCTCACTTTGACTGTGATGAAGCTGTAAGGACTGAGCTTCATCTTCATCATTATCCTCCACCAACCTTTGAAGCTGCTTC
This sequence comes from Nerophis ophidion, assembly GCF_033978795.1. NCBI lineage: Eukaryota > Metazoa > Chordata > Actinopteri > Syngnathiformes > Syngnathidae > Nerophis > Nerophis ophidion. The sequence goes on along the minus strand of NW_026906962.1, from coordinate 655,892 downwards.
CACAGTTCCTCCTCTTCTTCTTTAATGTGGGAGGGGGCCTGTAGCTCCTTCTGTCCCACACTGGAGCTCCACTCCTGCTGCTTGGAGGGAATCTCTTCATGACTCTCTGCTGACACCTGCTGGACGTCTGCAGAACATAAAACACAAATGAGGTGTTACTCTATTGAAGTTTGCAGTATTCAAACTATTCACATGTGAGCTAGGCCAAATAGACAGAGATGGGCAAGCAACCTGGAAAATGTAATAAGCTAAGCTACAAGTTACTCTCCATTAAATGTAGTTAAGATATCCTCAGAGAATTGTAGCAAGCTACACTACACGCTACACTGCAAAAGTAGCTTGCCACATCAAAGCTACATTTAACAGCATTTCTATCTATTGGCCCACATGTATAATATCAAAGTTAATGTAACTGAGAGTGTACAAATGGACCCAGTGAGGTTCCATTGCTGTTAACTACCTGTCATTCAGCTGGGGACACCTTACAACTACCTCAAGGGGTCCCCGCAATCCACTGTATGTATTTATTCATTTATTTTATTTCTACCATTCTTGAGACACCATCAAGGAAAAGTAGCTTCCGTATGAGCAGGTGTGAACAAGTTAGGACATACATCATGGTCCCAATACGGAAAACCATTGCATCGAATAGAGAATGCCTCATTTGCACCCCTGCTGGTGAAATCTATCAAAATGAGGGTGGTCCCAAAAAGGAGGAATTTTTCAAATTGACTGTGTGTCAGTTTTGAATGTGTTCCCCTTCTGAGCAACGTATGAAATAACAAGTTTATGTAAGACATTGAAATGTGCCCCTTTTGGCCAAAATTATTAAAAAAAATATGTTTACACACACACACAGAGAAAGAGAGAGGCAGAGAGAGAGAGAGAGAGAGAGAGAGAGAGAGAGAGAGAGAGGTCGTAATAACATCAAATAAATAGTGTATCAATCAATGATTATTTATATAGCCCTAAATCACTAGTGTCTCAAAGGGCTGCACAAACCACAACACAAACCACAACGACATCCTCGGTAGAGCCCACATAATGTAGAATAAAAACCAGTTAAAAAACAGAATCCAAAAGAAATTTACAAAAGGCTTATTTTTTTATATTGGAATAGTATGTATATTTTATTAATGTTGTAAATATAAATCTTGATATATCTAAAAAGGGGGAACCTAAAGAGGTAGGCATTTTTCAGAGGTCTCAAGAAGGTCACACATACAAGAATGTACAGTATGTATGTATGTGTGTGTGTGTGTGTGTGTGTGTGTGTGTGTGTGTGTGTGGGTGTGTGTGTGTGTGTTTTGTACAAACCCTGTTTCCATATGAGTTGGGAAATTGTGTTAGATGTAAATATAAACGGAATACAATGATTTGCAAATCATTTTCAATCCATATTCAGTTGAATATGCTACAAAGACAACATATTTGATGTACAAACTCATAAACATTTTTTTTTGCAAATCATTAAATTTAGAATTTGATGCCAGCAACATGTGACCAAGAAGTTGGGAAAGGTGGCAATAAATACTGATAAAGTTGAGGAATGCTCATCAAACACTTATTTGGAACATCCCACAGGTGTGCAGGCTAATTGGGAACAGGTGGGTGCCATGATTGGGTATAAAAACAGCTTCCCAAAAAATGCTCAGTCTTTCACAAGAAAGGATGGGGCGAGGTACACCCCTTTGTCCACAACTGTGTGAGCAAATAGTCAAACAGTTTAAGAACAACCTTTCTCAAAGTGCAATTGCAGGACATTTAGGGATTTCAACATCTATGCTCCATAATATCATCAAAGGGTTCAGAGAATCTGAAGAAATCACTCCACGTAAGCGGCATGGACGGAAACCAACATTGAATGACCGTGACTTTCGTTCACGAATCTCTAAATGAAATCACCACATGGGCTCAGGAACACTTCAGAAAACCACTGTCAGTAAATACAGTTGGTCGCTACATCTGTAAGTGCAACTTAAAGCTCTACTATGCAAAGCGGAAGCCATTTATCAACAACATCCAGAAACGCCGCCGGCTTCTCTGGGCCCGAGATCATCTAAGATGGACTGATGCAAATAGGAAAAGTGTTCTGTGGTCTGACGAGTCCACATTTCAAATTGTTTTACGAAATATTTGACACTGTGTCATCCGGACCAAAGGGGAAGCGAACCATCCAGACTGTTATCGACGCAAAGTTCAAAAGCCAGCATCTGTGATGGTATGGGGGTGCATTTCCACTTCCTGGGAAACTGATCAAGGAGCTCTTTGTATTATTAGGTTCATCAGTGCTAAATATTATAAACTTATCACTTTCCTCGGGCACTGTTCCCCTAGCATTCAAAAAAGCGGTTATTCATCCTCTTCTTAAAAGACCTAACCTCAATCCTGACCTCATGGTAAACTACCGACCGGTGTCTCACCTTCCCTTTATTTCAAAAATCCTCGAAAAAATTGTTGCGGGGAAGTTAAATGAACACTTAGCGTCTAACAATCTATGTGAAACCTTTCAATCCGGTTTCAGGGCAAATCACTCCACGGAGACAGCCCTCGCAAAAATTACTAATGATCTATTCCTAACGATGGATTCTGATAAATCATCTATGTTACTGCTCCTCGGTCTTAGCGCTGCTTTCGATACCGTCGATCATAATATTTTATTAGAACGTATCAAAACACGAATTGTTATGTCAGACTTAGCCCTGTCTTGGTTTAACTCTTATCTTACTGATAGGATGCAGTGCGTCTCCCATAACAATGTGACCTCGGACTACGTTAAGGTAACGTGTGGAGTTCCCCAGGGTTCGGTCCTTGGCCCTGCACTCTTCAGCATCTACATGCTGCCGCTAGGTGACATCATACGCAAATACGGTGTTAGCTTTCACTGTTCTGCTGATGACACCCAACTCTACATGCCCCTAAAGCTGACCAACACGCCGGATTGTAGTCAGCTGGAGGCGTGTCTTAATGAAATTAAACAATGGATGTCCGCTAACTTTTTGCAACTCAACGCCAAAAAAACGGAAATGCTGATTATCGGTCCTGCTAGACACCGACCTTTATTTAATGATACAACTCTAACATTTGACAACCAAACAATTAAACAAGGCGACACGGTAAATAATCTGGGTGTTATTTTCGACCCAACTCTCTCCTTTGAGGCACACATTAAAAGCGTTACTAAAACGGCCTTCTTTCATCTCCGTAATATCGCTAAAATTCGCTCCATTCTGTCCACTAAAGACGCTGAGATCATTATCCATGCGTTTGTTACGTCTCGTCTCGATTACTGTAACGTACTATTTTCGGGTCTCCCCATGTCTAGCATTAAAAGATTACAGTTGGTACAAAATGCGGCTGCTAGACTTTTGACAAGAACAAGAAAGTTTGATCACATTACGCCTGTACTGTATATACCTTTATATACATATATACATACATATATACCTATACTGTATATACCTTTATATACATATATACATACATATATACCTATACTGTAAATACCTTTATATACATATATACATACATATATACCTATACTGGCTCACCTGCACTGGCTTCCTGTGCACTTAAGATGTGACTTTAAGGTTTTACTACTTACGTATAAAATACTACACGGCCTAGCTCCATCCTATCTTGCCGATTGTATTGTACCATATGTCCCGGCAAGAAATCTGCGTTCAAAGGACTCCGGCTTATTAGTGATTCCCAAAGCCCAAAAAAAGTCTGCGGGCTATAGAGCGTTTTCATTTCGGGCTCCAGTACTCTGGAATGCCCTCCCGGTAACAGTTCGAGATGCCACCTCAGTAAAAGCATTTAAGTCTCACCTTAAAACTCATTTGTATACTCTAGCCTTTAAATAGACTCCCTTTTTAGACCAGTTGATCTGCCGTTTCTTTTCTTTTTCTTCTATGTGCCACTCTCCCCTGTGGAGGGGGTCCGGTCCGATCCGGTGGCCATGTACTGCTCGCCTGTGTATCGGCTGGGGACATCTTTGCGCTGCTGATCCGCTTCCGCTTGGGATGTTTTCCTGCTGGCTCTGCTGTGAACGGGACTCTCGCTGCTGTGTTGGATCCGCTTTGGACTGGACTCTTGCGACTGTGTTGGATCCATTATGGATTGAACTTTCACAGTATCATGTTAGACCCGCTCGACATCCATTGCTTTCCTCCTCTCCAAGGTTCTCATAGTCATGATTGTCACCGACGTCCCACTGGGTGTGAGTTTTCCTTGCCCTTATGTGGGCCTACCGAGGATGTCGTAGTGGCTTGTGCAGCCCTTTGAGACACTAGTGATTTAGGGCTATATAAGTAAACATTGATTGATTGATTGATTGTAGAAAATGGATGGACGGATGCCCAAGGCATGGGTAACTTACACATCTGTGAAGGCACCATTAATGCTGAAAGGTACATACAGGTTTTGGAACAACATATGCTGCCATCCAAGCGCCGTCTTTTTAATGGATGCCCCTGCTTATTTCAGCAAGACAATGCCAAGCCACATTCAGCACGTGTTACAACAGCGTGTTTTCGTAGTAAAACAGTGCGGGTATTTTCCTGGCCCGTCTGCAGTCCAGACCTATCTCCCATGGAAAATGTGTGGCGCATAAAATAGGACAGCGAGACCCCGGACTGTTGAACAACTGAAGGTCTACATGAAACAAGAATAAAAAATAATTCCACTTTCAAAGCTTCAACAATTAGTTTCCTCAGTTCCCAAACGTTTATTGAGTGTTGCTAAAAGAAAATGTGATGTAACACAGTGGTGAACATGCCATCCTTTCCCAACTACTTTGGCACGTGTTGCAGCCATGAAATTATAAGTTAATTATTATTTGCAAAAAAAATAAAGTTTATGAGTTTGAACATCAAATATTTTGTCTTTGTAGTGCATTCAATTGAAAATGGGTCCAACTCAAATGGAAACAGGGTTTGTATTTGTGCCCATCTTGAGATATCAACAAGGAAAAGTAATTTCCATATGAGGACTGGTGAACAAATTAGGACATAAATCATACTACCAATAGAGAAAACCATTGCATCTAATAAAGAGGCAAATACAAGAGTCTGTGAACATTTCTCCAAAGTCAGGATTTTTTTGTTGATTTAATGTGCATAAAAATTGTACATTGACATGTGCAAAGACAGGAATATATGATAAAACAAGACGGCAGATAAAGAAGGACTAAAGGACATCCCTATTCATCCCCCTCTGGTCAACATATGAAATAACAAGTCAGTCTAAATATCTGAAGTGCTCCCCCTCTGGCCAACGTATGTAATAACAAGTGTAAGTAAGAAATTGAAATGTGCCTCTTTTGGCCAAAATGTACAAAATAAATATGTATACAGAGAAATACTTCAAAAACGTCAAGTAAATAATGAAGATTAAAAGCCAATTACAAACAAAACATTTAAATATATATATATATATATATATATATATATATATATATATTCAAATTAACTAAAAGCTTACATTTCTTTCACATTTTAAGAGTATGTTAATATTAATGTTGTAAATATAAACTGTTATATATCTACAAAAAGTGGTCTTAAAGAGGTAGGCCCTGTTACTTCTAATAGAGAGCCAAACACTAAATAGAGTCTGTGAACATTGCTCCAAAGTCAATATTTTTTATTGATTGAACGTGCATACAAAAGTGAACGTTGACAGGTGCAAAGGCAGCAATATATGATAAAACAAGACGGCAGCTAAGGAAGGACTTCCCTATTCATCCCCAAAAAAGACGCCAGGTGAGCAGCTGATTTGACCACTTCCAGTGCTGACGTAAGACAACCCGCGTCCCATGTGCTGTTTTTTTTAATAAAATAAGTTTGTTTCCATCAAATAATCAACCATTTTGTGTGATCAGTTTAACAGTAAAGAATATGCATAATTAATAATCATACACATTTACACACACAGAAAAAAGAAAAAGAATGACGGAAAAAGGAATAGGCTGAAGCCAAAGCTTATATGAGTCTTGGCACTAAGAGGGATTACCCCCAATACTTCTTAGATGGAAATAAACATAATGACAACATAAAGGAGGTAGTTAAAAGCCTTTGTAAATATTGGACCAAAATTGGAAGAAAGGATTCCGGGACCCAGTTTTAACTGAGGCCTATATTAATAAATCCCAACTCCATGTTCCTCAGTAATGTGACACATGAGGAAATAGTTATAGTCGTGAAGAAATGCAAATCTAAGACTTCAACTGATAGTAATGGAATTGATATATAAAAGATAAAAAAGGTAATTGAAGAGATCTCAGGACCCTTAATGTCTATAAGTAACCTATCATCTCAAACAGGTACATTCCCAAACAAAATGAAAATAGCTATAGTTTTACCAATTTATAAAGATGGAGACAAACACCAATTTACAAATTATAGACCCGTTTCTTAACTTCCACATTATTCTACAATCATTGAAAAACTGTTCAATAACAGATTAGAGAGTTCATAAATAAACATAGAATACTCGATGAGAGCTAATACTTCAACTTTGATGGCTTTAATTGAAATGACAGAAAAAATGACCAATGCAATAGATAATAAAAAATGTGCAGCAGCAGTGTTTATGGATCTAATTAAAGCATTTGACACAATGAATCACAATATTTTAATCAAAAACTTAGAATGATATGGCATGAGATGGGTGGTCCTTAACTGGATTAGAAGTAATTTAACCAACAGGAAACAATACGTAAAGCTAGGTGAACACACTTCTACAACACTAAATATATCCTGTGGGGTACTTCAGGGATCAATACTCGAACCAAAATTGTTCAATCTTTATATAAATGACATTTGTAAAGTTACAAAACATTTCAAGTTAGTATTATTTGTGGATGATACAACAGTGTTTTGTTCAGGAGAGAACACAGAAGATAATTGTCAGAAAAATTGTGTAATTTATCAAATAATTTACACAATTATTTGGAGCCTTTTAAGAAGAATGCTTGTAAAAGTTCACTGGACTTCCAGACGGTCAGATGGCAGAGTCTGCCCAACTAACACAGGAACTCTTTTAAGTATTTTTACAAACTCTTTATTTGATCTATTTTATGGGCCCTCTTCGAACAATTTTATGGGACTTTCTTTGAAGTGTTCGGAACCGAAGGCAAAGCTGATCACGACGCTCTTCCATGAGGAAGCAGCTGTGGGAAGAAGGGGGGTGAAAATCAAATAAAGAACGAGGAGAACGGTCTGGGGAAGAAATGCAGGAATGGTAAAGACAGGACAAGGCTGTGTCTCTTCTCAAGCTTGAGTCCAAATTTAACTCTGTCTCTGTTTGATTACTTGTTTTTTGTCTCATTTAATAGATGTCAACAGTGTTTGAACCGGACATCTTCTTGGTCCTTCGAGGCGGATTCCAACACGTCTGACGATTCCAGCAAGAGTGAGTGAAACCAGAGACCATGGCATCCAAATCCTGATTGAGGAACTGCGTTTCTTCATTTTGGCTGGAATTGGACGACTGACGGAATACCGAGGACAAAAGGAAGGAACGCAGAGTTCAGTGAGTATGTTTTAAATTACAAAGAAAGAGCGGGTAACTAAGGGTTACGACGTATGGAAAGACCGTGTAACTAAGGGTTTCGACGCATATACAAACCCTGTAAATCCTAGGCTCTAACAGGTAAAAAGGCTAATGCTATGGGTGACGGAGCTTGCAATGGGAAATATATATATATATATATATATATATATATATATATATATATATATATATATATATATATATATATATATATATATATGTCTTGATTGGATTATCCAGAGAATAGTGCTCGATACCGTGGTAGAGCGCAATATGTAGGTGTGGGCAAAAATCACAAGACTACTTCATCTCTACAGAACTGTTTCATGAGGGGTTCCCTCAATCATCAGGAGATTTTAATGGAAGCATTCACATACAATGGTTTATATAGGGCACAGAGTGGGTGGGTACAGGCAGGCGTAGGGTGTGGTGATTGGCTCATGTGTTACCTAGGAGGTGTTTCCGTCTGTGGCGGCATGTTGAAATGATTTCACTGCGCTTGTTGAGGGATGATAGATCTGGATGATATATAATAAACAGTTTCTCTTTTAAGCATAGGTTGCATCTTTTATTACCACTGTTGTAAGGTGTGCTGGATGCAAGAATTTGCCATGTTATTGAATATTCAACATTATTGTCTTTGAGGTTCCAAATGTGTTTGCTGAGTTCTGTAGAATTCCGCAAAGTCTGGTTTCTAAACGAGGCGTTGTGATTATTCCATCTTGTTTTGAACGCTCCTTCGGTTAATCCTACGTACGTGTCGGATGTGTTAATGTCCTTGCGTGTTACCTTTGCTTGGTAAACGACTGATGTCTGTAAGCACCTTCCGTTGAGAGGGCAATCAGGTTTCTTGCGACAGTTACATTCATTATTGGTTTCAGAGTCGTTTAGTCTGGGGGTAGGCAGTCCTTTTGCAATTGCTTTGTTGTGGTTTGAAATGATTTGTTGCATGCTATTCATACAGCTGTAGCTCAATTTAATGTTGTTCTTGTTGAATATTTTTCTAAGGGTGTTGCCTTTGGGGAAGTGTTTGTCGATCAGAGTGAGGAACTTGCGGCCGATGTTGGTTGAGACGTTTTTACTGAATGGCGGATTGTACCAGATGATGTTGTTTCGTTTTCTGCTCTTTTTTGGTTGGTTTCCTGGAGTGGGTTCATAGGTGAGGGTGTAGAGATGAAGTAGTCTTGTGATTTTTCCCACACCTACATATTGCGCTCTACCACGGTATCGAGCACTATTCTCTGGATAATCCAATCAAGACATATTCCGCTCCAAATTGACATTTGTTGAGCACTGTACGACGATCCGAAATGGAAAAGTTCAGCATCGACTACTCCACGAAGAACATTCCCATACCCGCGCAGAAGGACTACAAGCAAAGACTCATAGAAAAGAAGGAACACTTCCTAAGAAGGATGCGGTGGAAAGCACACTTTTTCCTCCACCCTGAAACAAAAGGAACGCAAAAGGAAACTTACGGATTCAAATCTACCAAGAACCCACCCACAGTCAAGGAATTAAAGGACTTTGAGAACGACATGCTCAAAATGATACAATCAGTTTAAGCCAGCCCGCAACCCATTCCTCACTAAGCTGAAAAACGACACGGAGCACATCAAGAAAGTAAGCAACCTCATCATAGCCGCCGATAAAACCACAAACTTCTACAGAATGGACACACCAGAACATAACTCTTTACTGGACAAAAACATCACCAAATCATACAAAAAAGCGCAACCCAACACTTTACAGAACATCCACCTGGAAAACAAGCGGATCGCAACCGAACTGGACATTGAGGACAGGGTGGACGCCACAGCCAACAAAGAAGCCTTCATCACATTGAAGGACCACAAACCCAACTTCGCAAATAACCCAACATGCCGACTAATAAACCCAACTAAATCCGAAATAGGAAAAATCAGCAAAATAATCCTGGACATAATCAACACAAAAATCAAGGACAAAACACCACTCAACCAATGGAGAAATACAGCAGCAGTAATCAAATGGTTTAACAACATCCAAGACAAACAACAACACAACTTTATCTCCTTCGACATCGAAGAATTTTACCCTTCCATCACGCAAGACCTACTGACCCAAGCACTAAACTTCGCCTCGGACTACGACTCAATCACAGGCAACGAAAGAAACATCATCATCCACGCAAAGAACTCCATACTCATCCACAACAGTACACCATGGCAAAAAAAGAACAATTCAACATTTGACGTTACTATGGGGAGTTTTGACGGAGCAGAAACGTGCAAACTCGTTGGGAGTTTCCTCCTCTCCCAGCTTGCTAGCCTCAACCTGAACCTTGGTATTTACCGTGATGATGGACTGGCAGTGTGCCGCGCCCCGCCAAGGAGCAGCGAGAACACCAAGAAGCGCATATGCCAAATCTTCAAAGAGAACGGCCTACGGATCACGATTGAAGCCAACAAGCAAACCGTCAACTTCCTCGACGTCACTTTCAACCTGAGAAATAACAGCTACCAACCATTCACGAAACCCAACACAACACTCCAATACGTGCACCATGACAGCAACCACCCACCCACCACCACCAAAAGAATACCTACCGGAATTAATAAAAGGCTATCGATGCTGTCATCTAGCAAAGCTGAATTCGACCAAGCAACCCCCCCGTACCAGAAAGCACTTGATGAAAGCGGATACAACTTCACCCTCACCTATGAACCCACTCCAGGAAACCAACCAAAAAAGAGCAGAAAACAAAACAACATCATCTGGTACAATCCGCCATTCAGTAAAAACGTCTCAACCAACATCGGCCGCAAGTTCCTCACTCTGATCGACAAACACTTCCCCAAAGGCAACACCCTAAGAAAAATATTCAACAAGAACAACATTAAATTGAGCTACAGCTGTATGAATAACATACAACAAATCATTTCAAACCACAACAAAGCAATTGCAAAAGGACTGCCTACCCCCAGACTAAACGACTCTGAAACCAATAAGGAATGTAACTGACGCAAGAAACCTGATTGCCCTCTCAACGGAGGGCGCTTACAGACATCAGTCGTTTACCAAGCAAAGGTAATACGCAAGGACATTAACACATCCGACACGTACGTAGGATTAACCGAAGGAGCGTTCAAAACAAGATGGAATAATCACAACGCCTCGTTTAGAAACCAGACTTTGCGGAATTCTACAGAACTCAGCAAACACATTTGGAACCTCAAAGACAATAATGTTGAATATTCAATAACATGGCAAATTCTTGCATTCAGCACACCTTACAACAGTGGTAATAAAAGATGCAACCTATGCTTAAAAGAGAAACTGTTTATTATATATCATCCAGATCTATCATCCCTCAACAAGCGCAGTGAAATCATTTCAACATGCCGCCACAGACGGAAACACCTCCTAGGTAACACATGAGCCAATCACCACACCCTACGCCTGCCTGTACCCACCCACTCTGTGCCCTATATAAACCATTGTATGTGAATGCTTCCATTAAAATCTCCTGATGATTGAGGGAACCCCTCATGAAACAGTTCTGTAGAGATGAAGTAGTCTTGTGATTTTTGCCCACACCTACATATTGCGCTCTACCACGGTATCGAGCACTATTCTCTGGATAATCCAATCAAGACATATATATATATATATATATATATATATATATATATATATATATATTTCCCATTGCAAGCTCCGTCACCCATAGCATTAGCCTTTTTACCTGTTAGAGCCTAGGATTTACAGGGTTTGTACATGCGTCGAAACCCTTAGTTCCACGGTCTTTCCATACGTCGTAACCCTTAGTTACCCGCTCTTTCTTTGTAATTTAAAACATACTCACTGAACTCTGCGTTCCTTCCTTTTGTCCTCGGTATTCCGTCAGTCGTCCAATTCCAGCCAAAATGAATATATATATATATATATATATATATACATATATATATATACATACATATATATACATATATATATATATATATACATATATATATATACATACATATATATACATATATATATATATATATACATATATATACATATATATACATATATATATATATATACATATATACACATATATATATATACACATATATATATATATATATATATACATATATATATACATATATATATATATATATATATACATATACATATACATATACATATATATATATATATATGTATATATATATATATATATATATATATATATATATATATATATATATATATATATATATATATATATATATATATATGTATATATATATGTATATATATATATATATATATATATATATATATATATACATATATATATATATATACATATATATATATATATATATATATATATATATATATATATATATATATATATATATATATATATATATAATAAAAACATATATATAATAATAATAAAAATTCCGGGAATTCAACATTGGAAATAAGCTAAAAATTCAAAATCTAAAAACTGAAGAGGCCAATATACTGAAGGTAAACGGGACCGCGAAAACTGAAACGTCCTTAGCCATAAACAAACATACTGAAGGGCGGCAGAGCCCACAATGAATTGAAAAATCTGTAAGCCATATCCTGAGGGGCGACGGAGTCCAAAACCCAGACCTGAAATGCTCTTTTCAGAAAACTGACATTTATTCCGTGAAAAACAATAATCTGGAGAGTGTCGGAGTCCACAATGAAAAATTTAAATTTCCGCCGATCAATATACTGAAACGTGTGAATGTGAGAGTGAGTGGAAGTAATTGCCATTAGGCTATCACTCCATATTAAAGTTGTGATGATTTAATATTCAAGACACCTCCACGATTATATAAATTAAATCATTATCTTACAACAAAGACAAAAGTAGTCCTTATAAGTTCGGCTCTCAAGGGGACGACGGATTACTCCAAATTTACAAAATGGGAAAAGAGACAAGTAAACCAAAGGATAGTCCAAAAGATGAACTAAAATGTAAAGATTGGAAGGTAATCGAAAAACAGGATCCTGATGGAATCAAATGTTTAAATAAATGGATAAATTATTAAAAATTTGAGGTGACAATAAAAAACAACCAAATTAGTAGAACTTAAGAGGCGCCATAAAAGCAAAAACAAAAGGCAATCTTAAAAAGATGAAAGGGCCAGAGAGAAGGGAGAGAGAGAGAGAGACAGTAAGGGGGGTGAGAAGGTGTTATATTGCAGAAAGGTGAGATAGGACACTTCAACAGGCAGAAGAGAGAGACAGAGGAAAAAGTAGATATAAGATGGTTAAAAAAGGCACATTAGAAGATAATGAGTGTACAAAGCCTCATGTCTGAGAGTTCAGAGTGTACCAAATATACAGGAAACGTCCTGACCTCAATTTGGCTCAGTGTGCCAAACACTGCACCTACAGGAAACAGATGTTTGAACAATAACGAACATAACAGGAAACCAAGCAAACACTGCACATACAGGAAACAGATGCTTGAGCAACAACCAACATAACAGGAAACCAAACTCTCAGACAGATCGCTTTGGGTTTTCCTGGTACTACTGTTGAAGTGTACTATACGATCTCCGCTCTCTGCAGACTGCGTTCAATAAAATACTTCTACTTGACTCAACTCCTGCCTCCTCGAATTGTTTTCCTGCTCCCGGCCCGGGTGAGACGGCACTGAAAGTGCGTCTCAACAAAGAATATATAAACCATGCACTCCATGCGGAAAAAGTAGTAAAAAAGAAAATAAAAGACAGCAACAACAACAGCAGTTACACCCCTACTGCGTGTTGGCGTTTGTGCAGAGAAGGACATTTTGCAAGAAACTGTCCTGAGAAAAAATTAAGAAAAATATATAAAAATTAACAAAGTAACTCAGCATGACTGTTAAAAGATGACACCAATTAGTCATGTTGTCAGCGTATGCCATGGAAGATCGCTGCAAACTTGTTTGTTTGTTTGTTAGTTTGTGTTTAAGTGTGTATCTTTCTAGGTACAAATAGTGTAAAAACCCCGAGGTTCAAATAAAAATAAAAATAGTTTAAAATAAAATTAAAATAGGAGCAAATCTCATAGTGCTAGAGTGAGATAAAACTAAAAATAGATGAAGAAATGAGAAGAAATCATAAGAATTAATTCAAAATGGAATAAACTAATGCGTACGACAGAGATAATGTGGGGGTATTGAAATAAGATATGAATAAATTGTAGACTGAAGAGATACATGTATGTTTGTGTATAGAAATAGCGCTGTTATATATGCAAATATATATATGTATATTTTTAAAATAATGGAACAAATACAAACCTAGATTAATAACTATAATAAGTGTTCATATGTATAGCATGATAAAGTGGGATATGCGTTTATTCGCTGAGGAAAGAAGAACAAAAAAGAGAAACACTTTTCAAGTGGTGCTGACCCTTGCCCTTAGGAGTGCAAGCACACACTCAAACACAACTTTGTGTGTGTGTGTGTGTGTGTGTGTATGTGTGTGTGTGTGTGTGTGTGTGTGTGCGTGTGTGTGTGTGTGCGTGCGTGGTGCACTGGGGAGGTGTGAAAAAGAATGTAACACATGTAAGTTTAAAGTAGATTTAACTTTGAAGTGTAGTATAACATTCTTAGGTTAAATTATGTTTTAGACATTTGCAGTAAACCATACATCTAGGTGTTGAGTTAAGATGAAAAATGAACATAAAATACAATAAACAAGGAGACATGACAATCAAAACAACTATCAGTTAGCAATAGACAACTATTTGCTTAGAATATTGTTGAATAATAATTGCAAATAAGAATAAGAAATAAGAAATATAAACAATGGGAAGAATGTAGATTCTGAGGGCAAAAGTATAGATTAAGTGGCATATAGACGGTTAAGTGAGTTTAAAATGTTACTTAAAAAAATTACATGAAGTAATATGTATAAAATTTGAATTAGGAGAAAAATAACATTGGCGTTATTAAATCATCTACATAGTGAAGGATACAAAGTAAGGAAAATAAAAGTCCAATTATGCAAAACAGAAGTAAAGTATGTTGGACATTGTCTAAACAAAGATGGACGCACTATTGTGGAAAGTAGAAAAACATCAAACAAAGAAGCAAATGAAGTAATTTTTAGGATCAACTAATTAGATACCAAATTATGCTGAAATAGTAGCTCCATTAAATAAATTAATGTAAAAAAATGTAAAAAAAAATCTGTACAGTGGAATTCAGAAGCTGAAGCAGCATTCTGTGAAATAAAAATATAATAGGATGTATGGTTGTTACAGCAACGAACATTGTGAAAGCTATCAAATGACCATCAAATTACTCAATGCAAGATGCAGAATTAGTAACACTAATAGAAGCATGTAAAGTAATGAAAGATCTAAAGGTCACAATATACACAGATAGCCAATACACATTTTCAACAGTGCACACATTTGCGTAACACTGGAAGAATATAGCAACGTCAACAGGAAAACCTGTAAAACATGGAGAATTATTGGAAAAAAATGAGTAAAAGCAGTACAGCTACCAGCTAAAATAGCAATATGCAAATGTGCAGCACACACCAAAGGAGCAGACGCAGTGTCACTGGGAGGTGTGTTTGCTGACAGCAGCAAAACAAGGAACAGGAAAAAGAAATACACATTTACAATGACAAATTAGTGACATGAATAATGATATACTAAAATATATGCAACAACAAAGTACTCCAAAAGAAAAAGATAAATGAATAAAAAAAACAGAGTCACGTTGTACAAAGAATACATCTATGTATGTCCAGACAATACACTAATCGTACCAAACAATCAGTAGAAGTGGGTAGCAGTTGTGAGCCATAGGTGAACTTATGGCTCAACAGGAGGGACATGACTAGAAGTACCATACTTCCTATAGTTTAATTCATACAAAAAATAAAAAAAATGTATACAACATCTATGCATGGATTTTATTGAACTAAATGAGAGTGAAGGAAAACATTATTGTCTGGTCATAGTAGATGCATTTTCAAAGTGGGCAGAAATATTTCCTAAAGGAAAAGCAGATGTGCTAACAGTAGCAAAAGCATTATGCAAGAGTTAGTAAAAATGTACAGTATATGAACCTTACAAGTACAACAGGACTAAGACCCTTTGAAATAATATTTGGAAGACCTTGTCAGCTACCAAAATGTTGAAAAATCAATGAAAAGGAAACATTGGCATTCTCCAAGGGGGGAGAGAGGTTGTAAACAACTAAGACAGCAGTAAAGATAGTGGAAAGACCAAGCTGACTACACTTAGCACATTGTAAAAAGGTCATATAATGGAAAAAAAGTATTTGGGATTGTATTTGTCTTATTAAAGGGACATGTTAACTAGCACACTACAAATTACACTGTCACAGTTGTGTCAAAGTTTGATAATAATTGGTTCCTGTTTTGGCAATTAATTTGTTCCTTATGGCAGAGCAAGTAGGAAAAGCTACACAAATTGATTGTGTTGTATGTAAAAGCCCAGACAATTGCTCAAGATGAGTCAAAAAGGTTTGATTGAAGTAATGAGCAAAACAAAATGTACCTGTAGCTAAACAGACAAAACAGAAACTAATATTTGATAAATATGTAAAATAATAAAATAAAATAAAAAAAAGCTAATTATACCTGCATTGACATGTACAACAGTTAGGAAACTTATCATAAGATAACTGCTTACACATAGTAAATGTATGAATATTTGTACAAGGATTGTTAACACGCCTGAATAGTTTTGATACCTGGACATTGGAAAATAACTAGACATGATGTAAACTGGCAAAGTGTTTTAGATCTAACTTGATCGATCCAATGGGTGTCCAAAGAAGTGTATCTGACGACTATAAATTGGTAAATTAAGTTGTAGGTGGATTTGAATCCTCCGTCTACTGGTGGTGTACGATTAACAAGAATGTTGATGGAATAAACTACGTCCACTAGAACGTAGAGGGATTAGAAAATTACACAAGCCGACTTGAAGCCGTCGCTGATCAACTCGTCGCCACCTTCCTTATGGCTTTTCAAAACCGTATAACGCTAGACATGTTGTTAGTGGAAAAAGGGGGCGTGTGCACAATATTTGGTGAACAGTGTTGCACGTTCATACCAAACTACACTGATGCAGAAAGTAGCCTGACCAAAGCACTGGAAGGCCTGCACACCCTTAACGGTAAGATTAAAAAGTACTCTGGCATAGATACATCTATGTGGGAGGGGTGGTTGGACGTGTTTGGCAAATACAAGTCTTTGATATTTAGTATCTATGGCCGTGTTCAACAAGACTGACGTTGTGTGGATGTTGTTATATTTCCTGTCTTGTGTTCTCTGCTTAACCGTCTTGATTACCACAGTGATTAGCCCAGCAGACAATAAAGCTGTTCAGACGCACTTTCTGGCGGACGACAGAGAAGATGAATCTGACGACGAGAATACCTACCTGGATGGTGTTCCTGATTTATTTCCAGAAATGTCATAATAAATAAAAAAATACCGGACAATTCTGCAAACTTCATGGCTGGCTCACATCGTGGTCACTCCGTGATCACTTACGACCGCCAGACACTTCTGGATGTGTATAGATCGGGCCATTTTGGACTGATAGACGCGTGCTTGCTAAACCTGCTAGCTAGCATGGGAATACTTCGGCGGCTACATCCAGCGGCCTGTGAAGCAGGGGAGTATAGTAGCAGCGGAGGCCGTCTACGGAGCAGACGCCAGCGGTGTGATCGGAAACGCGGATGCCGAGCGGGGCTCTCCCTTAGAGATAGGGTGAGAAGCTCTGCCATCCGGGAGGAACTCAAAGTAAAGCCGCTGCTCCTCCACATGGAGAGGAGCCAGATGAGGTGGTTCGGGCATCTGGTCAGGATGCCACCCGAACGCCTCCCTAGGTAGGTGTTTAGGGCACGTCCGACCGGTAGGAGGCCACGGGGAAGACCCAGGACACGTTGGGAAGACTATGTCTCCCGGCTGGCCTGGGAACGCCTCGGGATCCCCTGGGAAGAGCTAGACGAAGTTGCTGGGGAAAGGGAAGTCTGGGTTTCCCTGCTTAGGTTGTTGCCCCCGCGACCCGACCTCGGATAAGCGGAAGAAGATGGATGGATGGATGGATGGATGGATGTTTACTTGACTCACTTCCTGGGAAACTTATCAAGGAGCTCTTTGTATTATTAGGTCCATCAGTGCTAAATATTATAAACTTATCACTTTCCTCGGGCACTGTTCCCCTAGCATTCAAAAAAGCGGTTATTCATCTCCTCCTTAAAAGACCTAACCACGAACCTGACCTCCCGGTAAACGACTGACTGGTGTCTCACCTTCCCTTTATTTAAAAAATCCTCGAAAAAATTGTTGCAGAGCAGCTAAATGAAAACTTAGCGTCTAAAAACCTGTGTGAAATTTTCAATCCGGTTTCAGGGCAAATCACTCGACTGAGACAGCCCTCGTAAAAATGACTAATGATCTATTGCTAACGATGGATTCTGATGCGTCATCTATGTTGCTGCTCCTCGATCTTAGCGCTGCTTTCGATACCGTCGATCATAATATTTTATCAGAACGTATCAAAACACGAATTGGTATGTCAGATTTAGCCCTGTCTTGGTTTAACTCTTATCTTACTGATAGGATGCAGTGCGTCTCCCATAACAATGTGACCTCGGACTACGTTAAGGTAACGTGTGGAGTTCCCCAGGGTTCGGTCCTTGGCCCTGCACTCTTCAGCATCTACATGCTGCCGCTAGGTGACATCATACGCAAATACGGTGTTAGCTTTCACTGTTCTGATTTAGGTGCCCCTAAATCTGACCAACACGCTGGATTGTAGTCAGCTGGAGGCGTGTCTTAATGAAATTAAACAATGGATGTCCGCTAACTTTTTGCAACTTAACGCCAAAAAAACGGAAATGCTGATTATCGGTCCTGCTAGACACTGACCTTTATTTAATAATACAACTCTAACATTTGACAACCAAACAATTAAACAAGGCGACTCGGTAAAGAATCTGGGTATTATCTTTGACCCAACTCTCTCCTTTGAGGCACACATTAAAAGCGTTACTAAAACGGCCTTCTTTCATCCCCGTAATATCGGTAAAATTCGCTCCATTCTGTCCACTAAAGACGCTGAGATCATTATCCATGCGTTTGTTACGTCTCGCCTCGATTACTGTAACGTATAATTTTCGGGTCTCCCCATGTCTAGCATTAAAAGATTACAGTTGGTACAAAATGTGGCTGTTACACTTTTGACAAGAACAAGAACGTTTGATTATATTACGACTATACTGTATATACCTTTATATACATATATACATACATATATACCTATACTGGCTCACCTGTACTGGCTTCCTGTGCACTTAAGATGTGACTCTAAGGTTTTACTACTTATGTATAAAATACTACACGGTCTAGCTCCATCCTATCTTGCCGATTGTATTGTACCATATGTCCCGGCAAGAAATCTGCGTTCAAAGGATTCCGGCTTATTATCAATCAATCAATCAATGTTTATTTATATAGCCCCAAATCACAAATGTCTCAAAGGACTGCACAAATCATTACGACTACAACATCCTCGGAAGAACCCACAAAAGGGCAAGGAAAACTCACACCCAGTGGGCAGGGAGAATTCACATTCAGTGGGACGCCAGCGACAATGCTGACTATGAGAAACCTTGGAGAGGACCTCAGATGTGGGCAACCCCCCCCCTCTAGGGGACCGAAAGCAATGGATGTCGAGCGGGTCCAACATGATACTGTGAAAGTTCAATCCATAGTGGCTCCAAGACAGCAGCGAGAGTCCCGTCCACAGGAAACCATCTGAAGCGGATCAGCAGCGTAGAGATGTCCCCAACCGATACAGGCGAGCGGTCCATCCTGGGTCCCGACGAGCGGTCCATCCTGGGTCTCGACTCTGGACAGTCAGTACTTCATCCATGGTCATCGGACCGGACCCCCTCCACAAGGGAGGGGGGGACATAGGAGAAAGAAAAGAAGCGGCAGATCAACTGGTCTAAAAAGGAGGTCTATTTAAAGGCTAGAGTATACAAATGAGTTTTAAGATGAGACTTAAATGCTTCTACTGAGGTAGCATCTCGAACTGTTACCGGGAGGGCATTCCAGAGTACTGGAGCCCGAACGGAAAACGCTCTGTAGCCCGCAGACTTTTTTTGAGCTCTAGGAATCAATAATAAGCCGGAGTCTTTTGAACGCAGATTTCTTGCCGGGACATACGGTACAATACAATCGGCAAGATAGGCTGGAGCTAGACCGTGTAGTATTTTATACGTAAGTAATAAAACCTTAAAGTCACATCTTAAGTGCACAGGAAGCCAGTGCAGGTGAGCCAGTACAGGCGTAATATGATCAAACTTTCTTGTTCTTGTCAAAAGTCTAGCAGCCGCATTTTGTACCAACTGTAATCTTTTAATGCTAGACATGGGGAGACCCGAAAATAATACGTTACAGTAATCGAGACGAGACGTAACAAACGCATGGATAATGATCTCGGCGTCTTTAGTGGACAAAATGGAGCGAATTTTAGCGATATTACGGAGATGAAAGAAGGCCGTTTTAGTAACGCTTTTAATGTGTGACTCAAAGGAGAGAGTTGGGTCGAAGATAATACCCAGATTTTTTACAGAGTCACCTTGTTTTATTATTTGGTTGTCAAATGTTAAAGTTGTATTATTAAATAGAGGTCGGTGTCTAGCAGGACCGATAATCAGCATTTCCGTTTTTTTGGCATTAAGTTGCAAAAAGTTAGCGGACATCCATTGTTTAATTTCATTAAGACACGCTTCCAACTGACTACAGTCCGGCATGTTGGTCAGCTTTAGGGGCATGTAGAGTTGGGTGTCATCAGCATAACAGTGAAAGCTAATACCGTATTTGCGTATGACGTCACCTAGCGGCAGCATGTAGATGCTGAAGAGTACAGGGCCAAGGACCGAACCCTGGGGAACTCCACACGTTACCTTAACATAGTCCGAGGTCACACTGTTATAGGAGACGCACTGCATCCTATCAGTAAGATAAGAGTTAAACCATGACAGGGCTGAGTCTGACATACCAATTCGTATTTTGATACGCTCTAATAAAATATTATGATCGACGGTATCGAAAGCAGCGCTAAGATCGAGGAGCAGCAACATAGATGACGCATCAGAGTCCATCGTTAGCAATAAATCATTAGTCAATTTTGCGAGGGCTGTCTCAGTCGAGTGATTTGCCCTGAAACCGGATTGAAAGGTTTCACATAGATTGTTAAACGCTAAGTGCTCATTTAGCTGCTCCGCAACAATTTTTTCGAGGATTTTCGAAATAAAGGGAAGGTGAGACACCGGTCGGTAGTTTACCATGAGGTCAGGATCGAGGTTAGGTCTTTTAAGAAGAGGATGAATAACCGCTTTTTTGAATGCAACGGGAACAGTGCCCGAGGAAAGTGATAAGTTTATAATATTTAGCACTGATGGACCTAATAATACAAAAAGCTCCTTGATAAGTTTCCCAGGAAGTGGGTCAAGTAAACATGTTGTTTGTTTTATTCCATTTACACGTTGTAACAATCCTTCTAATGTTATTTCATCAAAACGAGAGAAACTATTTTGGATATTTGCAGTATCCGCCGTATATACAATCGTATCTGTGTTACTATAACCCCGTTGTAGCTGGGACGCATTGTCTTTAATCTCCTTTCTAATAAGTTCAATTTTCTTATTAAAGAACTTCATAAAGTCATCTGCCGAATGGGTGGAGCTACTGGAAGGAGTCCCTTGTTGGGTTAGCGATGCTACAGTACTAAACAAAAATTTTGGATCGTTTTTATTAATGCGGATGAGATTTGAGTAATAATTAGTTTTAGCTAAGGTAAGCATGCGTTTATAAGTTATTAAACTATCACTCCATGCTTGATGGTGCACCTCAAGTTTAGTCGTGCGCCATTTGCGTTCCAGCTTTCTACATAATAATTTCTGAGCTCTAGTTTCTTCAGTAAACCATGGCGTACGCCTATTTGGAGCCTTTTTTAACTTCAGCGGTGCTATACTATCAATGGTTTCGCGCAGGGCGTTGTTAAAGTTGTTAGTGAGGTTATCAATAGAGCCCACATACTTTGGGAATGGTGCCATTACCGAGGGCAGTAGGTCCGCAAGAGTCGTCGTTGTGGCAGCATTAATGTTGCGGCTGCTATAGCAGTTATTATTCTTATTAGCTTGCCGAACATGAGTCTGAACTTCGAATTTTATAAGGTAATGATCGGACATTACTTTAGTATACGGGAGTATCATAACTTTGGAGACGGTGATACCTCTGACAAGCACTAGGTCTATCGTATTGCCGCTGCGATGCGTCGGTTCATTTATTATTTGTGTAAGACCACAGCTATCAATTATAGTCTGGAGCGCCACGCACGGTGGGTCCAATGGGGTATTCATATGGATATTAAAGTCCCCCATTATGATTATATTATCGGCGTGCGTCACTAGATCAGCAACAAACTCTGAGAATTCACTAATAAAGTCCGAATAGGGCCCTGGGGGGCGGTAGATAACGGCCAGGCACAGAGGCAGAGGTGTGGCAGACTTCATAGAAAGCACCTCAAACGATTTATATTTATTATTTAAGTTAGGACTAAAGTTAAAGTTTTCGTTGTATATTAGTGCGACACCCCCTCCCCTTTTGAGGTGACGGGCAATATGCGCATTCGTATAGTTAGGAGGGGATGCCTCATTTATCGCAAAAAACTCGTCTGGTTTAAGCCAGGTTTCGCTAAGACCGATGACGTTAAGGTTGTTGTCTCTAATGACCTCATTGACTAATAACGTTTTGGGAGACAAAGATCTGATGTTTAGAAAGCCCATATTATAGGTAGTGGGCTGTTTTAAGGAGTTGTTGATGAAATTATCCGTCGTAGCAATATTAATAATGTTACGTTTATTATGCGCAGTGTACTTAAAATAATTACGACCATATCTAGGAATTGATATGACGGGAATTTTCAGATTGTCTACTTGGCGCTGCGATAAACTGAACGCATCATAATTTGCCACCTCAGTAGAGCGCATGTCTAACTCTGACGTAGTCATAGACACAGTAGAAAAAACATTTTGTGAGTTGTGTATTATTCTACGAAAATTGCTATGTGTACAGGGATCATCCAGCCTGGCGCTGGCTAGTTCTAACTTAACTGACTCCATACCCAGGCTAGCAGGCTCTGTAATTGCCTGTGACCGGGCTTGCTCTAGTGCAGTTAGTCAAATGTGGCTCAATGCGAAGTCTATGTTCCGAGACAAGAGGATAGCGCCTTCCTGGTTAGGGTGAAGGCCGTCTCTCCTCAGCAAGCCAGGTTTGCCCCAGAAAGAGGGCCAATTATCAATAAACGTAAATCCCTGTTGTCTGCAGAAGCTATCCAGCCACCTGTTAAGAGAGACTAATCTGCTATATCTCTCATCATTGCCTCTCCCAGGCAGGGGGCCAGAGACAATTACTCGATGCCTGGACATCTTTCTGGCGAGATTACAAGCCCTGGCTATGTTTCTCTTTGTAATCTCTGATTGTCTCATCCTAACGTCATTGGAGCCAACGTGTATTACTATATTCGCATAACTAGTGGTGCGGTTAGCCTGCCGTACGTGCTTACTAGACCTGTTGCGAGTTAGCTCCCTAAGATTAGCTTCAATGTCAGGTGCTCTGCCCCCGGGAATACACTTAATTGTGGCTGGTTTGCTAAGCTTTATGTTTCGGGTGATGGAGTCCCCTATGACTAAAGTGTGGTGCCCGGTAGACTGGGGTGTAGGACTAGCTAAAGGGCTAAATCTATTATGCGTCTCAACCGGTACACCGTAGCTTGTAGGCCGATTAGGGCTGCTACAAGCTGGGCTAGTTAGCTCGCTACAGCTAACGCTAGCAGATGTGTCCGCAACATCTAAAGTTACGAAATTACACTGCTCTAACTGGCGGACACGGCTCTCTAGCAAAGCCAACCTATCCATGAGTAAAGTGCACGAAGCGCAGGAAGCCATACTCACAGAAACTTTCCGTCGCCGAGTGGAGTGCCAGCTGTCTTCGGGAAGTGGTGGTCACGGTGGCGGGGGAGTAGCTTCCTTCAGACCGGCGCTGCCTTTCTCCGCTAGCCTCGTTAGCTTAGCAGCTAGCTAGCTGAGGGCGGAGTGGTGAGACAGAGATCGGGTGATTTGCAAGTTAAATGGAACTATTAAATATGTTCGATAAGTTGTAAATAAAGCTGCAAAACAGTTAAAATCACACAGATAGAACGATACTTAGCTTTTTTGCAACAAGAGCAGTCGGCGAGCAGTCAGTCACGGATTCCCAAAACCTCAAAAAAGTCTGCGGGCTATAGAGCATTTTCAATTCAGGCTCCAGTACTCTGGAATGCCCTCCCGGTAACAGTTGGAGATGCCACCTCAGTAAAAGCATTTAAGTCTCACCTTAAAACTCATTTGTATACTTTAGCCTTTAAATAGACTCCCTTTTTAGACCAGTTGGTCTGCCATTTCTTTTCTTTTTCTCCTCTGTCCCACTCTCCCTTGTGGAGGGGGTCTGGTCCAATGGCCATGGATGACGTACTGGCTGTCCAGAGTCGGGACCCAGGATGGACCACTCGTCCAGAGTCGGGACCCGGGATGGACCGCTTGCCTGTGTATCGGCTTGGGACATCTCTGCGCTGCTGATCCGCCTCCGCTTGGGATGGTTTCCTGCTGGCTCCGCTGTGGACGGGACTCTCGCTGCTGTGTTGGATCCACTATGGATTGAACTTTCAGAGTATCATGTTAGACCCGCTCGACATCCATTGCTTTCCTCCTCTCCAAGGTTCTCATAGTCATCATAGTCACCGATGTCCCACTGGGTGTGAGTTTTCCTTGCCCTTATGTGGGCCTACCGAGGATGTCGTAGTGGTTGGTGTTGTGGTTTGTGCAGCCCTTTGAGACACTAGTGATTTAGGGCTATATAAGTAAACATTGATTGATTGATTGATAATTATGAGGGAAAAATTGATGTTCAATCCTGAGTGTAAACATAGCTTGTTTCAAGGGAAGTTAAACAATAACTGAAAATCGCAAGAAGAAGTTATTGGGGATACGAAGATTATGGGGAATTTATTTGATAAACAGGGGGGAATGTCAGAAGAATTCAGTGTAAATTATCAAATAAAACCTTGTATTACATTGTGTTCCTGACGAGAAGAAAAAAGGCTGGAGCTTTCCAAGAAGAATGCTGGACTTCCAGGCGGACAGATGGCAGAATCTGCCCAACTTCCAGAGAAACTCTTTTAAGTATTTTTACGAACCCTCTTTGATCTATTTTATGGGACTTTCTTTGATCTGTTCGGGAACCAAAGGCAATGCTGGTCATGACCCACTTCCATGAGGAAGCAGCTGTGGGAAGGAGGGGGGTGAAAATCAAATAAAGAACCACGAGAACGATCTTGGGGCAGAGCATGGTGCAGGATTTGTACAGGCAGTACAATGGCCATGCCTCTCCTCGGATCCGAGTATAAATTGAATTCTGTCTCTGTTTGATTCTTTGCCTTTTTGTCCTGTTTAATAGATGTCATCAATGTTTGAACCTGACAGATGGAGGTCTCGCAACTACGGTAAGCAGCTGCCAACTTCATTTTCCCCCGTAGAAGAAGAAGTACGTTTGACACCCCTGATGTAAAGGATGCATAACGTGACCCCAGCTTCTACTCAGTGGCCTAGTGGTTAGAGTGTCCGCCCTGAGATTGATAGGTTGTGAGTTCAAACCCCGGCTGACTCATACTATAGAATATAAAAATGGGACTCATTACCTCCCTGCTTGGCACTCAGCATCAAGGGTTGGAATTGGGGGTTAAATCACCAAAAATTATTTCCGGGCGCGGCACCACTGCTGCCCACTGCTCCCCTCACTTCCCAGGGCGTGATCAAGGGTGATGAGTCAAATGCAGAGAATAATTTCACCACACCAAGAGTGTGTGTGACAATCATTGCTACTTTAACTTTAACTTTACTGTTCCATCTATTCTATGCACCTTATAATGCGGTGTGCTTTATATATGAACAAAGTTTTAAAATAGGCCAATCATTGAAGGTGCACCTTATAATCCGGTGCGCCTTATAGTGTGGAAAATACAGTATATCTCCATCTTTAGTGATAAATGTGTCCCCCGGATGAACATGTGTCACAAACATTGCATTAGATGATATGTGGATGTTGTGCTTACTTGGACTGTGATGAAGCTGTGAGGACTCAGGTGGTTTGTCTTCATGCTCTTCAGTCTTCACAGAGACAACAGTCAGTGGAAACTTGCTGACATCAGCCTCCTCCTGCCCTACAGGACACTCTCCCTCCTGACTGATCCACACTTCCTCCTCTTCCTCTTTCATGTGGGGGGGCTGTGGAACCTCCTGCTGCTGAAGGGGACGTTCTTCTTGACGAGCGTTCATCTGTTGGACGTCCGCAAGACAACACAAACAAACTTCAGCTCAGATGTGTCAAATATTTTTTAATCTATCAAATATAATATTTTCCAAGTGGACTGACACCACTTTGTGGTGATGTTCTTCTACACATGGAATAATCATCAGTTATTGATTATTATGAATTGTGTTATTGATCCTGTTTTCTGCATTTACATTAATTACTGATTAAAAAGTAACAACTTAAAGAAAACCTCCTGCTGGGATTGTAGTTCCATCATGACTGCATGAAGTCAGTCTGCACGTATAAAAGTTTCATTGTGCTGCAGCATCAAGTGACGCCAACTGGCTCCTCCCACTACCAACCTACCAGCCAACCTTGACGTGCACCTCCAAAATAGTCCCACCTCACGTCAACGGTGACCAGGTCTACAGAGCTGTGGTCGGTTGGCTTTACTTTTACGCACAATATCCTCTCCTTGTTCTCCATTACCTCCCTGCTTGGCACTCAGCATCAAGGGTTGGAATTGGGGGTTAAATCACCATAAATGATTCCCGGGCGCGGCACCGCTGCTGGCCACTGCTCCCCTCACCTCCCAGGGGGTGATCAAGGGGATGGGTCAAATGCAGAGGACACATTTCACCACACCTAGTGTGTGTGTGACAATCATTGCTACTTTAACTTTCTTCTGCGAAAGCAACATTTTTAACCCAACAGAAAACAAACAGAAGTGCAGCGAAGCACGTGGAACAAGTGCCAGTGAGTATGTATATATAAATATATACATATACACATACATATATATATATATATATATATATATATATATATATATATATATATATATATATATATATATATATATATATATATATATAAATGTATAAATATAAACAAATATTTTGAATATTTGGGTACCTCATGTTTCGACTACAAACAAAATATTGATGCAAATTCATTTTGTGTGCAGTATATTAAAGCTATTTTTAATATTTAACATTTATTTAATTAAATATTTATTTTAGTCTGACTGAATAAGCATTACTCGCTTACAATTGTGCAAATAGTGTATTCATAATAACAAACATCAGTCGATTTAATTTCCATGATATGTCCACCAAATGCAGCTGAGATAGGCTCCAACACCCCCACCCCCCCCCCCCGCAACCTCAAATAGGGACAAGCGGTAGAACAATGGATGGATGGATGTTATCAAGGTAATAGAAGTGCGTGCAAACATCATTTGTATTTATTGCTAATAAAGTTGACACCAACATAAAGCAGACCACTGCAATAATACATTATATTACACTGTCATTACAATAACAATAATATTTTTTTTCATCCTGTAAAGCATCTTTGAGTACACTGAAAAGTGCTATACCAAATAAAATGTATTATTATTATTATTATACCATGTGACTTATTCCAGACTTAAATTACAAGACGTTCGTTTCTTTCTAGTAACAAATATTTAATGATGTTAAGCGTGACTGTAATATACAACAGAAACAGTTAAAGTATTAAATAAGTCAATATAATTCTCATAGAGAACATATAAAATACACTCCTAAAAAAAAACAACAGTTAAAGTATTAAATAAGTCAATATAATTCTCATAGAGAACATATAGAATACACTCCTCAAAAAAAACAACAGTTAAAGTATTAAATAAGTCAATATAATTCTCATAGAGAACATATAAAATACACTCCTCAAAAAAATGCTCGCATTTGCTACAAAGGCCTGCTAGCGGGCTAACGCTAGCACGTTAGCTTCGAACAACATATGAGGTAAATAAGATAAATAATATGAAAATATATCATGTATATTACCTCATAAGCCGCGTGTACAAGAGAGGAGTGGAATATATTCTTCCTATTGTTACACCAGCAACTCTTTTTTGTCTTCTGTGGCCGGGCGAAGGAAGTGTGCACCACTCACTATTGTCCCAGTGAAACACGTGTTTGAAGGAAGTGTGCACCACTCACTATTGTCCCAGTGAAACACGTGTTTGAAGGAAGTGTGCACCACTCACTATTGTCTCAGTGAAACACGTGTTTGAAGGAAGTGTGCACCACTCACTATTGTCCCAGTGAAACACGTGTTTGAAGGAAGTGTGCACCACCTACTATTGTCTCAGTGAAACACGTGTTTGAAGGAAGTGTGCACCACACACTATTGTCCCAGTGAAACACGTGTTTGAAGGAAGTGTGCACCACTCACTATTGTCCCAGTGAAACACGTGTTTGAAGGAAGTGTGCAACACACACTATTGTCCCAGTGAAACACGTGTTTGAAGGAAGTGTGCACCACTCACTATTGTCCCAGTGAAACACGTGTTTGAAGCAAGTGTGCACCACTCACTATTGTCCCAGTGAAACATGTGTTTGAAGGAAGTGTGCACCACCTACTATTGTCTCAGTGAAACACGTGTTTGAAGGAAGTGTGCACCACTCACTATTGTCCCAGTGAAACACGTGTTTGAAGGAGGTGTGCACCACTCACTATTGTCCCAGTGAAACACGTGTTTGAAGGAAGTGTGCACCACTCACTATTGTCCCAGTGAAACACGTGTTTGAAGGAAGTGTGCACCACCTACTATTGTCTCAGTGAAACACGTGTTTGAAGGAAGTGTGCAACACACACTATTGTCCCAGTGAAACACGTGTTTGAAGGAAGTGTGCACCACTCACTATTGTCCCAGTGAAACACGTGTTTGAAGGAAGTGTGCACCACTCACTATTGTCCCAGTGAAACACGTGTTTGAAGGAAGTGTGCACCACTCACTATTGTCCCAGTGAAACACGTGTTCGGCAAACATTTGTTCCGCGGTTGAGAACACCTCAATGACGTCACAGTAGGAAGAACAAAACAAGATGGCGACTGGCGGAGAATACGTTGGTTTGGTTATTATGGTTTTTAGGTCTTAATTACAACGTACATGTGCACATTTGTGTCGTTTAACAGAGTAAACGTCCTTATTAATTGTTTGTATGCGGATACATTAGTCTGAGTGCACTTTGACGTGCTAGCCTAGCCTGCTGGTTAGCTTAGCTTGTTAGCTGCTAACAAAGAGAGGCGGAAGTGATCGAAACATCAAAGCAGAGATCCAATGTAAGTGTAAAGTGTTTTTATTGTGTGAACATGTCTACATTACAAATGATGTGAGTGTTGGTGAGTCAGCGACTAACTGCTGCCGTTGAAGAAATATTTGTGATGTTAGAAAAAAAAAAAAAAACTACAGCAGAGTACAAGGAGGAACTTTGTCGAACAAAAGAGGAGAAGGAGCGACAACATCAACTACTGGACGCTGTTTTCAAGGAACATCAAGTTGTGTTACACATCCAGCCTTCCATCCCTCTTCTGCTTATCTGAGGTCGGGTCGCGGGGGCAGCAGCCTAAGCAGGGAAGCCCAGACTTCCCTCTCCCCATTCGCTTCATCCAGCTCTTCCCGGGGGATCCCAAGGCATTTCCAGGCCAGCTGGGAGACATAGTCTTCCCAACGTGTCCTGGGTCTTCCCCGGGGCATACTACCGGTTGGACGTGCCCTAAACACCTCCCTGGGGAGGCGTTCGGGGGGCATCCTGACCAGATGCCTGAACCACCTTATCCGGCTGTTCTCCATGTGGAGGAGCAGCGGCTTTACCTTGAGCTCCCCCCGGATGACAGAGCTTCTCAGCCTATCTCTAAGGGAGAGACCCGCCACCCAACGGAGGAAACTCATTTAGAATAGAATACAATAGACTTAATTGTCATTATATTTGCATATAACAATATTAAAGACTCCAGTTTAAGGTGCGGTAGTGGGAGCAAATATGGGGTCAAATAAATAACACAAGGGGTAATAAGGGAAAACTAACAATTGAAATAAACAGACCGCTTCGGCCACTTGTACCCGTGATCTTATCCTTTCGGTCATGACCCAAATCTCATGACCATAGGTGAGGATGGGAACGTAGATCGACCGGTAAACTGAGAGCTTTGCCTTCCGGCTCAGCTCCTTCTTCACCACAACGGATCGATTCAGCGTCCACATTACTTCAGACGCCGCACCGATCCGCCTGTCGATCTCACGATCCACTCTTCCCTCACTCGTGAACAAGACTCCGAGGTACTTGAACTCCTCCACTTGGGGCAGGGTCTCCTCCCCAACCTGGAGATGGCACCCCACCCTTTTCTGTACGAGAACCTTGAACTCGGACTTGGAGGTGCTGATTCTCATCCCAGTCGCTTCACACTCGGCTGCAAACCGATCCAGTTAGAGCTAAAGTTCCTGGCCAGATGAAGAGACTTAATCCTGCAGCCACCAAACCGGATCCCCTCAACGCCTTGACTGCGCCTACAAATTCTGTCCATAAAAGTTTAGAACAGAATCGGCGCTTTGGTGGAGTCCAACCCTCACTGGAAAAGTGTCCGACTTACTGCCGGCAATGCGGACCAAGCTCTGACACTGATCGTAGTGGGAGCGGACCGCCACAATAAGACAGTCCGATACCCCATACTCTTTGAGCACTCCCCACAGGACTTGCCGAGGGACACGGTTGAATGCCTTCTCCAAGTCCACAAAACACATGTAGACTGGTTGGGCAAACTCCCATGCACCCTCAAGAACCCTGCCCAGAGTATAGACCTGGTCCACAGTTCTACGACCAGGATGAAAACCACACTGTTCCTCCTGAATCCGAGGTTCGACTATGCAGCATTAATGTCAAGTCCGCTCAATAATAAAAGTGTGCAATGACAAAGATGGTCATGTCCACGTACTTTGAGGGTACAAAAGAGGATTTTCACCTCCAGTACTTCTGAATGGACCTTCCCGGGAAGGCTGAGGATGCTTCTTCATATTGACACAAATATAAAAAAAAACACTAATCTTATGACGGATGCTTTTGCAATTGTTTTATTTGATCTTTCACAACACCTGGTGGCCACAATAATTCATGAAGTCAAGCTCATGGCGCAGAATGTTGGCTAATGCGGACATGTTTGTTACTGTGTACGTATTAAGCAACTATAATTATTTGATATGCTTAAAAGTGCTGTTTTAGCTTAGCTGTTGTGTAGCTGCTAACTCCTGGCGTGTCCAAAGTGCAGCCCATAGCTATGTTTTTTACCGACAACGGGGAGTGTTGAAAATGTGGTATTTGCGTGTCGGTCCAATCAGCGGCAGCTACGCCCTGTTTCACTGGCACACCATTTTAAAGAGGAAGCGGTGGATTCACTGAGCCTTCACATTAAGGAGGAAGAGGAGGACCCACTGACCCCTCACATTAAAGAGGAAGAGGAGGAACACAGCATCAGTCAGCAGGGAGAGCATCTAGAAGGACTGGAGGAGGTTGATGTCACCAAGATGCCAGTGACTGGTGTCCCTGTGAAGAGTGAAGATGATGAGGTGAAAGGTGAAAGTGAGGAGAGGGGAGGGGGGGAGCCTCCAAGCAGCAGCTCAACACAACACATGACAACAGAAGCTGATGGAGACCACTGTGGAGGATCACAAGCAGACAAGCTCTTAGCTCCACTATCAGATAGTGAGGACACAACGTCACACTCTCCTGACACTGATGATGAAGACTCTAAAGATGATAAGACATGTCACACTGACAACACTCACTTCACATCTTCTCACTCTCACAAAACCTTTAAATACTATAGTCTTCTGAAAAGACACATGAGAACACACACTGGAGAAAGACATTTTTTGTGTTCGATCTGCGGTAAAGATTTTACTCAAAGATACATTTTGAAAATACACATGAGAATACACACTGGAGAAAAACCTTTTTCCTGCTCAAAATGTGGTAAAAGTTTTGTAATAAACCAAAATTTAAAATTACACATAAGAACACAAACTGGAGAAAAACCTTTTTCATGTTCAATCCGCGGTAAAGATTTTACTCATAAGCACAATCTCAAAGCACACATTAAAACACACACCGGAGAAAAACCTTTTTCATTTTCAATCTGCGGTAAAGATTTTACTTGAAGGGACCATTTCAAAACACACATGAGGTTACACACTGGAGAAAAACCATTTACCTGCTCAGAATGTGATAAAAGTTGTGTAATAAATTAAAATTTAAAAGCACACATGAGAAAACACACTGGTGAAAAACCTTTTATTTGTTCAATAAGTTCTAAAAGTTATATAGACAAATAGCAATTAAAATCACACATGAGAACGCACTCTGGTGAAAAACCATACTCCTGTTCGAGCTGCAACAAAAGCTTTGTCACCAACAATCTTTTACAGCACACATAAGAAGACACCCAGGAGAGAAAGTGTTGAGTTGCAGTGTGTGTGGTGAAAGATTGTCTTCTAAGTACCAGTGTAAGAAACACAAGTGTGCTGGTGAGAACAGCAGCAGCAAATGAAACTGCAGGATTTGAAATAAACTGTCCAGACTTTCATTTTGACTTTCTAACAACATCAGCACATATAACATGTGTGACATTGTTGTTGTGTGTGTAACACAATCTTGTTAATATGATTCTAACATTTATAGATTAGACACTTCAGATTAGTACTTTTATTTCAGTCAAGTACATGAGTTAATATACATATTTGTGTACTTTAAAATGAACACAACAATTTAACTGAAAAGGTGAGAATATACAGTACATAAAATGTTTGATAAAATAAACATTTGATATGTAGACAGTCATAATTCACTTTTATAATTATTCGTAATAGTGTTTTAATTTTCCTGAAGGAACTCTCCTTAAGGAATCAATAAAGTACTATCTATCCATCTATCTATCTATCTATCTATCTATCTATCTATCTATCTATCCATCTATCTATCTATCTATCTATCTATCTGTCTATCTATCTATGTTTTTTGAAATAATGAAGTGTTACATATTTTATTTTCTAATTGTAGATGATTCCATTGATTAACTCCTTTATATGATGTACATATTTGTTTTACATGTGTTCATACCTTTGCTTTTGAGTACACATAAATCCCTCTTAGTTCATATTTACTGGTTCACATCTGAAACATCTTCTGGACCACTTCAGGAAGCATATTATTATTTACTTTATACATCATTTGAACAGTTGTCTTTTATACAATTTAAAAATGTGTGACTTTATGAATCATTTGTTGGGTCTCTATAATCCATTCTATGAATAGTCTTTATTACTCTCTTGTGTAATATGAATATTGTTGTGTGATTGTTTTATATGCATGTCCCCAGACTTTTATGTAATAAACAATGTATGTTTCAACTAAAGTTGTGTACAATAAATGTAGTTAATATTTGTGGGTTTGTATTTTATTCTATTTATTATCGCGGTCAATTTTTAAAATGTTTTCCTCATATGATTTACATGTAGTTTCCCACTTACTTCATCATGTAGACTAACTCAGCCTGGAGGATGTGTGTAATGTTGAGATGTTTTGGAGATGACTTGGTTTGTTTGGATGTTGTCAACCTGTCAATTGTTCTATTTAAACTATTAATGTTGTCAGATCTCGCGAGAGAAACAAGCAACCAGCTCTATTACTTCTTCTTCTTACTGGCAGTTTGCAGCCACGACTTGAAAGGTTCATACTGTCACCTACCGGACTGTAGAGTATAGTGTGGGCCATAGGACAGAAGGAGGAAATCCTATTAAGAACCTGTGGAGGGCAGCAGTAAACCTAAGATGTTCTACTAGTCTGCTGGAAATAGAAAGGAGAAGAAGAAGGAGGGGAAAGCAAAATGGCGTTTGATGGAGAAAGTTTAAATGTGGGCATTATAGTTCTGTATTTGTAATCAGTGCATACATGTGCACATATATGTCCTTTTATATAGACTACCTTTTATTTTGTTTCCAGAGTATCCTGGTTCCTTGATTTTTGTAAAGACAAATAATCTTCAATCGCGCTGCTTGATCAGTTTGAATTACTAGATGGATAGCGGGAAAAGGAAAAATATGTGACAAGGAAGGCTGTGCATGGTGCGAGTCAGACAAGATGCCCGCGCCCCAAGTGGAACAAACATTTGAACAAAGGGGTTATAGGAACATTGGGAAATGGGTTATACTTGGATAACACTTTTCTACCTTCAAGGTAACTCAAAGGGCTTTGACACTATTTCCACATTCACACACTGATGGCGGGAGCTGCCATGCAAGGCAATAACCACGACTCATCAGGAGCAAGGGTGAAGGGTCTCGCTACCAGTCCCTTTAAGAACATTGGAATGTGGGCCAGGCCCAACGTCAAGCCATCAGAGCGCTGTCCAGTGCTGTGGAACGAGCAAGCCAGTGGCACTGGATCAGAAGGAGAGACAACAGCTGGGCTCCAAAATGACCAAGACCATGAGATTTTAAGGGGGAAAGGGAGAGGGGAGCATACTTTGGATGCTAGGAGTTGCTACTGAGCTCTCTGGAGGTGCAGTGGGCCTTGTCAGTGAAACACCGGTGAAGGAGTGAGCCCGCCTGATGACCCCAATGCCACCTTTCCTCCCCCATAACATCATACCATGTGTCTGTGAAACCAACTTGGAGCAATCTTTGCGGTGCCCAAAGCTGCCATGAACATCCGTCTGTGTAACCACGCCCGGCTTGACACGACAATTTTGTGATGACTATCATCCCCACCCACGTTTCTCAAGGGAAAAAGGATTGGAACATCTCACCCCGCTCAGGTATGGCTTGGCTCAGGGAGAAGGACGCCCCTGCCATTCAGTCCATGGCATTTTGGGTATTAACATATCCTGTGTTTGTAAAACATATAAAGAAGAAAATATCAAAATTAAATCATCATGGGGTATCAGGCCTGTTTGCAGGCATCGATAATCTGGGCTCTCCAGTCTTCTCCGTCGTCCGCTCAATGTATGAGTTCCATATTATTGATATTTCCCATAACATTTCTTAGGCTGCTGACATATGTTGTTCGTTGTTGACCTGGAGCTTGCTTTCCTACTAGTTTTCCTGCTAACACCAGTTTATCTAAGCTGTCTTTTAATGATATGACTGAGGAATTTCGGCTGCCTATTTCGAATCGTTGCAATTAGAGATTTTATTATTTTAGCCTTTGCCAATACTTCTTCATTCCTTTTCTTTTCAGTCTATGAGTTGCAGAGTATTTTTCTGAATAACCACATTTCGGTTGCCTCTAATTTTCTAGATTGTTGATTGTTTAATGTACAGCATTCACAGCCGTAAAGTAGGACAGACCGTACATATGTTTTCAGGACTCTGACTCTAAATATAAATTCAATATTTAATAACAAAACACATACTCAACAAATAATAACTACATTTACTGGACCCAACTTTTATTGAAGCATAAATTGTTTAATTGCATAAAAGTCTGGGGACATACATACAAAACAATCCAAAAAAAAAATTACAAAGAGAGTAATAAAGACAATTAACAGAATGGATTACATAGACCCAACAAATGATTCATAAAGTCACACATTTTAAAAGTAAATGATCTTGAATAAAACACAAATGATGTAAAAAGTATTTTTTTTTCCAAAAGTGGTCCAGAAGAACACATGTTTTTTACTTTCACCTTTTCAGCCAAATAGTTCTCTTCATTTTTAAATCAAAGTACCAAAAATTACATAATAACACATGTATTTACCTGTAAAAAAAAACACTAATCTAAATGATCTAATCTATGAATGTTAGGATAATATTAACACGATTGTGTTACACACACAACAATGATGTCACACATGTTATATGTGCTGATGTTAGAAAGTCCTTATTCAAGTTTTGACAGTTCAACACTGCAACACAACACTCTCTCATCTGTGTTTTCTCGTGTTTTACTTAAATAGAGACCTAATCCAAAACCTTCACAACAGATTGAACAGTGTGCATTCTCATGTGAACTTTGAAAGAGATAGGTAGTGCAAATTCTTTGCAACAGATTGCGCAAGAAAACGTTTTTTTCTAGTGTGTTTTTTCATGTGCTCTTTCAAATTATTACTTTGTGTAAAACCTTTACCACATTCTGAGCAGGAAAACGGTTTTTCTCCAGTGTGTATTCTCATGTGTCTTTTCAAATCATTACTTTGTGTACATTTTTTACCACATACTGAGCATGAATAAGGTTTTACACCAGTGTGTATTTTTGTGTGGTTTATCAAATGTGCCTTCTGGGTGAATCTTTTACTACAAATTGAGCACAAAAATGTTTTTCTCCAGTGTGTGTTCTCATGTGTGCTTTTAAACTTTGATTTCTTGCAAAACTTGTACCACATTCTGAGCACCACATTCTGAGCAAGAAAAAGGTTTTTCTCCAGTGTGTATTCTTATGTGTCTTTTCATATTGCGACAGTCTTTAAAAGTTTTGTGACAGTGAGAAGATGTGAAGTGAGTGTTGTCAGTGTGACATGTCTTATCATCTTTAGAGTCTTCATCATCAGTGTCAGGAGAGTGTGACGTTGTGTCCTCACTATCTGATAGTGGAGCTAAGAGCTTGTCTGCTTGTGATCCTCCACAGTGGTCTCCATCAGCTTCTGTTGTCATGTGTTGTGTTGAGCTGCTGCTTGGAGGCTCCCCCCCTCCCCTCTCCTCACTTTCACCTTTCACCCCATCATCTTCACTCTTCACAATCAAATGGAACTTCTCCAACCATTCTTGACTGATGCTGTGTTCCTCCTCTTCCTCTTTAAAATGCGGGGTCAGTGGGTTATTTTCTTCCCTTTGCATTTGCAATGTATGTGGCGCCTCTTCTTCCTCCTTAATGTGGAAGGGCTGTGGCTCCTCCTTGCCCATCCTGAAGCTCCACTTCTGTTGCTCAGAGAGAAGATGTTCTTCACAGACGTCTGCAGGACACAGGAAGACAAACATGGTCGAGAGGAGTCCATCTTTTTTTCAGTCACATGTCAGGAGCGATATTGATAAGATTTTACCAATTCAGATTTAATTTTCAATTCTGCTTTACGATTCGGTTATTTGTGGACTCTTTTGCTTTCAAATTCGGTAAAAAGGTGAAGAAACAGGTCGATTAGCACCTACAGTGAGGTCTTAAGAGGCCCAGACCTTACGGTTACCCCATGGGGTGTCAGAGGCCCCTAAGGACTTTATTCTGCTTTGAGAATATCTATAAAATAAAAATATTTTTGGCTATAAATTAACAAGACACTCCAAGTTATTTTGTGGTATTTCACAGAACTTTCCTCTAGAAGGTCTTAACTTCGTCCATGTCAGATGAAACTAAAATGGAGCTTTTTGGTCACAATACCCTGCAATAAGTTTGGAGGAGAAAAGGCGAACACCATTCCCACCGTCAAGCATGGTGGTGGTAGTATTATGCTCTGGGCCTGTTTTGCTGCCAATGGAACTAGTGCTTTAAATTGGACAATGAAAAGAAGGATTACCTCCAAATTCTTCAGGACAAGCTAAAATCATCAGCCCGGAGGTTGGGTCTTGGGCACGGTTGGGTGTTCCAACAGGACAATGACCCCAAACAAAAGTCAAAAGTTGTGAAGGAATGGCTTAATTAAGGTTTTAGAATGGCCTTCCCAAAGTCCTGAATTAAACGTGTGGACAATGCTGAAGAAACAAGTCCATGTCAAAAAAACAACAAATTTAGCTGAACTGCACCAATTTTGTCAAGAGGAGT
Organism: Nerophis ophidion; assembly: GCF_033978795.1. Classification (NCBI taxonomy): domain Eukaryota; kingdom Metazoa; phylum Chordata; class Actinopteri; order Syngnathiformes; family Syngnathidae; genus Nerophis; species Nerophis ophidion. The sequence goes on along the minus strand of NW_026906962.1, from coordinate 618,328 downwards.
GGTCAAAAATTCAAGCAGAAGCTTGTGGGTGGCTACCAAAAGCGCCTTATTGCAGTGAAACTTGCCAAGGGACATGCAACCAAATATTAACATTGCTGTATGTATACTTTTGACCCAGCACATTTGCTCACATGTACAGTAGACCCATAATAAATTCATAAAAGAAGCAAACTTCATGAATGTTTTTTGGAACCAACAAGTATGTGCTCCAGTCACTCTATCACAAAAAAAATAAGAGTTGTAGAAATTATTGGAAACTAAAGACAGCCATGACATTATGTTCTTTACAAGTGTATGTAAACTTTTGATCACGACTGTACATACATACATACATATAAACCCACACAAACATAGACACTAGGGATGTCGCGGAATGAACAATTATTTTCCCGGTTATCATTTTTATCGTGGTATTTTTCAAATTTGCTCCAATTGTTCTTAAAGTACTTTTTTTTAACAAGTTTTTTTTTTTTTTAAATAACACATTGAAAAGTATGTACTTAGTAGGAGAAACAATATTGTAGAAAACGTCACATTTAACTCCAGTGGAATTTAAATGTGCATATGAAAGCACAAAGTAATATGGCAGAAACTCAAAACATAAATAAATACAAATAATTGTGCAAGATGGCACATGATGGCTGTTGAGTAAATGTGATCTCATTGTTATTAATGCTGTTTTTGTGTATCAAGAGAGAAGGCTTGCTGTTGTTGTTTTGCGCCTCCAACAGGTTATATACGGTAGTGCAGGCTCGCGTGTGTTATCATCACGTGATCTCTTCCGGTTCACTTCGCGCGAGAGAATATGAGAGACTCACAGAAAGAAGCGCGATGAAGTTGTGTTCTATTTTCCACAGTTACCGATGTTTTGTTTCCTGGTGCTGTGAGGCATTGTACTGAACCATCCTTAAAATAAACCATCATCTTTCTTTTATATTCAACTTGAGTATTCATTGAAGATGAGTGAAGAAAGAAGAAACCCAACAGGTTATGGGCCCAGACATGCAACGGGAGGAAGATGGCAGCGCCTGGTCTTCGATGGAGACGAGGACAACTACGAACTTTGGGAAGTAAAATTTCTTGGTCGCATGAGACTTGAAGGTTTAAAGGACACAATACTTTCCTCTGGTGAAGTGGACCCAGAGAAGAATGCAGAATGTTTTGCAGAGCTAATCCAGTTCCTCGACGACAAAAGTCTGTCGTTGGTGATGAGAGACGCTGCTGACGATGGTCGCAAAGCACTACAAATTTTACGGCGACATTATGCCAGTGATGGTAAGCCAAGAATTATTTCCCTGTACAACGAATTGTGTTCCCTGAAGAAAAACTCCGAAGAAACTATTACAGACTACATCATTAGAGCCGAAAAGATTGTGACTTCTTTAAGAAATACAAAGCAAGTAATAAGCCATGAGTTGAGTATTGCTATGGTTCTGCGGGGCCTACCGGAACCATACAAACCATTCGTCATTCACATGACACAGAGCAACGATAAAGTGACTTTTGTGGAGTTTAAGAGCAAACCACAAAGCTACGAAGAGACAGAGAAATTTGAACACAAACCAAATTCAGACAACGTAATGAAAGTGGACATAGCGTCAGCAACCTGTTATGGATGTGGGAATCGTGGACATTTTGCGAGAAATTGTCCCCACAAAACAACACCAAAGTGGTGCAACTACCACAGAAGCACAACACATACAGACGAGACGTGCAGAAGAAAAACCAAGCCTGACTCTGCTAAACAAACTATGGAGAAAGAAGAAGATTCAAAGGAAAGTGGAACCTCCTTTGTGTTCCAAGCCAGTCATTTGGTGCTTCCAGACGGCATCAAACAAAATGGACTGATGGTGGACTGTGGGGCGACGTCACACATAATCACTGAGAAGAGCAAATTTACACGATTTGATGGGACTTTTAACCCAAACAAACACTACATGGAGTTGGCCAATGGAACATGGAAGAACAACGTGGCTCTGAAGAGAGGCGATGCAGTGGTTCTTCTACGCAACACGGAAGGGAAAAGTGTCCCCGTCACACTGAAGAACGCCTTGTTCATCCCAATCTACCCACAAGACTTCATGTCGGTGAAAGCAGCCACGACTGATGGAGCTCAAGTGATCTTCGAAGAAGGACAAAACCGGCTCATCACGAAAGAAGGAAACACCTTCAAGTTAGAAGGAAACACCTTCAAGTTAGAAGTACACGAGAGACTGTACTACCTCAAAACGGTAAACCATCAAAAACCATACGATGACTCTGCGCATGACATGATGTCAAAAGACAAAGTGAATCTATGTTGTGATGTGAAAACATGGCACGAGATCTTGGGGCACTGCAATGTGAATGATGTGTTGAAGCTTCAAAATGTTGTGACAGGCATGACAGTTACAGGAGATACAAAGATAGAATGTGACATTTGTACACAAGGAAAATTCACTAACACTAGGAACAAATTACCTGATGTCAAAGCTAGTGCACCCCTAGAGCTGGTGCACACTGACCTGGCCGGCCCCATTGACCCCATTGGATTAAATGGGCATAAATATTCAGTCTCATTTACTGATGATTATTCAGGGGCAGTATTTGTTTACTTCTTGAAGAATAAGAGTGAAACTACCCTTGCGACAGAGAAGTTCATTGCAGACGTTTCCCCATATGGCAACGTAAAATGTATACGCTCAGATAATGGAACTGAGTTCACTGGAAACGATTTTCAAACACTTTTGAGAGAGAAAAGTATCAGACATGAAACTTCGTCACCTTATTCTCCTCATCAAAACGGTACAGCTGAAAGACAGTGGCGAACACTGTTTGAAATGGCAAAGTGTATGCTACTAGAAAAAGAGTTACCAAAAACATTATGGCCTTATGCTGTTCAAAGTGCCGCCCATATTCGGAACAGATGTTACAATGACAGAACAAAGAACACACCATATTTCATGCTAACTGGAAAGAAGCCCAACATTTCAAAAATGTGGGTGTTTGGCTCGGAGTGTTACGCATACACTCACAGTCACAAGAAACTTGAACCAAGGTGTGAGAAAGGAGTATTTGTGGGCTATAGTAAAATTAGTCCAGCATACTTGGTCTATGATCCACAGTCAAGAAAAGTGTCAAAACACAGACTGGTAAAATCCACCAAAAAGAACACTGCAGAAAAAGACACACAAACAAATGCATATGACTTGGACATCCCAGATTGCGAAAGCAATGAAACCAAACTACCTGACACTGTGTCAGAAAAATCAGGGAGCTTCGAAAGTCAAACTGTACCACAAAATGATGTTGACAACCAAACACAAACTCTGGAAGTAGAGGAAGAGGTGGTGTTAGATGATGCCACAACTAACATAGAGACTAGGATAGAACAAAGAGGTCGTTACCCAAAGAGAGAGAGAATTGTTCCTCCAAAATACTTAGAGGAATATGTAACAAATATTGATGATACCAATGAAAGCCATGACATTATTGATCACTGTTGCAGGGCAGTGTGTGGAGTCCCACAGACGTATAAAGACACCCTGATGTCATCAGAGGCAGCCAGCTGGGAAAAAGCCATGAAAGACGAATTGGCATCTCTCAAAAAAATGACACATTTGAACTAACAACATTACCAAAAGGGAAAAATGCAATAGGCGGAAAGTGGGTTTATGCCCTCAAAGAAAACACAGAGAAAGGACAGCTTTTCAAAGCTAGATATGTTGCCAAAGGATACAGTCAAACTGAAGGTATAGATTATCAAGAGACATTTGCACCAACTGCAGACATTACTTCTGTGCGTGCATTGATGCAAATAGCTGTTCAAAATGACCTCACCGTCCACCAGATGGATGTGAAAACGGCATATTTACATGCCCCCATTGATGAAGAGATATACCTAGATCAACCAGAAGGTTTTCAGAAAACATCGGACACAGGTGAAAAACTGGTATTTAGGTTGAAGAAATCAATCTATGGCCTAAAACAATCAGGAAGAAATTGGTAAAAACTTCTAAATGACCATCTAAAGCAAAACAATTTCAAAAGAAACCTATCTGATCATTGTGTCTACCGAAAACAAACAGAAAATGAAACAGTCATTGTCATCATCTGGGTGGACGACCTGATCATTGCTGCAAGTAGCAAAGAAGCACTTGAGCAATTCAAAAACATAATGAAAGCCAAATTCAACATGAAAGACCTCGGTAAGATATCTTATTTCCTGGGTATTCATTTTGAACAGAAACAGAATGAAATCAAGATGGATCAAAAGATGTACATACAAAAGATGCTTGAAATGTTTGGCATGTCAGAATGCAAACCTAGAAGCACTCCTGAACAGAAAGTAGAACTGAACAAAAATCCAGTTAATAGACAGAGGTCAGACATATTGATGTCAAATATCATTTCATTCGTGAGGCACTCACTGAAGGGAAAATTTCATTGGTCTACTGTCCTACAGAAGACATGGTTGCAGACATCTTAACCAAGAGTCAAGATTGACAAATTCAAATTATTTTTTTTTTGGAAACTAATGTGTTTCACTGTTTCATGGTCATGAGATCAAGGGGGGGTGTTGAGTAAATGTGATCTCATTGTAATTAATGCTGTTTCTGTGTATCAAGAGAGAGGCTTGCTGTTGTTGTTTTGCGCCTCCAACAGGTTATATACGGTAGTGCAGGCTCGCCTGTGTTATCATCACGTGATCTCTTCCGGTTCACTTCGCGCGAGAGAATATGAGAGACTCACAGAAAGAAGCGCGATGAAGTTGTGTTCTATTTTCCACAGTTACCGATGTTTTGTTTCCCGGTGCTGTGAGGCATTGTACTGAACCATCCTTAAAATAAACCATCATCTTTCTTTTATATTCAACTTGAGTATTCATTGAAGATGAGTGAAGAAAGAAGAAACCCAACAATGGCCATAAGATGTAAGTGCACTTTTTGTCCTGGTGTAGAACAATAGTGTTGATACATGAGAGGTCTAGTCTTACACATATCAGAGAACACCTCTCAACTCTTTGAAAGTTTGCCAATGAAATATGACAGCACTGCAGTGAGCTCTTTTGCATAAGCAGCTGCTTCTGGAAGACATCAGGTATTGTATGTGTGATGTTGGTAGATGATGATGTACTGTAAGTGTGGCATCCAACTTGCCCTCTGCACTCCCACTCTGTAAATACGGATTATGTTATATTTATTAGAAGATGATTATTATTATAATCATCTGACTGACACACACACTCTAATGTTAGTCCTGTAAAAACTAAACAAGTTGCAGTGTTTCTGCTAGGATTTGATTTTAACACTAAGTTTAAAAGTAAATAAAGTAGCTCTGCTACAGTACGTGTCGCTTTCACCGATAGCGTCCAGTAACAGTGGTTTTCAACCACTGTGCCGCGGCACACTAGTGTACCGTGAGATACAGCCGGAAATAGTCTAATTTCACCTATTTGGGGTAAAAATGTTTTTTTGCAAAGCAATAATTATAGTCTGCAAATGATGTGTTGTTGTTGAGTGTCTGTGCTGTCTAGAGCTCGGCAGAGTAACCGTAAAATACTCTTCCATATCAGTAGGTGGCAGCCGGTAGCTAATTGCTTTGTAGATGTCAGAAACAGCGGGAGGCAGCGTGAAGGTAAAATTGTGTCTAATGCTTAAACCAAAAATAAACAAAAGGTGAGTATCCCTAAGAAAAGGCATTGAAGCTTTGGGAAGGCTATGCAGAACCAAACTAAAAATTAACAGGCAACAAAGTCAACAAAAACAGAATGCTGGACGACAGCAAAGACTTACTGTGGAGCAAAGACGGCGTCCACAATGTACATCCCAACATGACATGACAAACAACAATGTCCCCAAACAGAAGGATAAAAACAACTGAAATAGTCCTGATTGCTAAAACAAAGTAGATGCGGGAAATATCGCTCAAAGGAAGACATGAAACTGCTAAGAATAAAAAGAGAAAAGGACACCAAAATAGGAGCGCCAGACCAGAACTAAAACACTACAGACAGGAAAACCGCAATAAACTCCAAATAAGTCAGGGTGTGATGTGACAGGTGGTGACAGTACACCTACTTTGAGACAAGAGCTATAGTCATGCATGCTTGCTTATGCTTTAAAGTCATATCCAACAATTGCGACAACGACTTTTTACTGTCAAATGAGTTTAGTTTTTTTAATGATTTCTGTTGGTGGTGTGCCTCCAGATTTTTTCAATGCAAAAAATGTGCCTTGGCTCAAAAAAAGGTTGAAAATCACTGCAGTAACAAGACACTATAGGCAACACTTAAGAAAGTGTAACTAGAAGAATGTTTGACGGACCAACGTTAGTAATAACAATAATAATAATGGATTAGATTTTATATAGCACTTTTCTACTATTAGATACTCAAAGCGCTCACAGAGAAGTGAGAACCCATCATTCATTTACACCGCATGGTGGTGGTAAGCTACATTTGTTGCCCTGGGGTAGACTGACGGAAGCGAGGCTGCCAGTTTGCGCCTAAGGCCCCTCCCACCACCACCTATCATTCATCATTCATTCATTCACCAGTGTGAGCGGCACCAGAGACAAGGGTGAAGTGTCATGCCAAAGGAAACAACGACAGCGATTTGGCTGTCAAGAGGCCGGGAGCGAACCTGCAACCCTCAGGTCTTTGGCACGGCCTCTCTACCCACTACGCCATGACATGACATGTTCATTTTCGCTGCTGGTGGCAGGAGCTCTGTGCTCTTGTGTCATCCTTTTGGGTTCTGGATGTTTCCTTCTTGTTTTCATGCCTTTTGGTTGGGGACCCTTTGGGACTGTGTGACAAGGGGTGACTCTTTGGTGACTTCTGCAAAGCTTTTTTGTGAACTTCTGGATCTGCCTCCTTGGAGCGTTTTGGCCATGGAGACCAGCTGCTGGGTCTCTGCCACACCAGAGTCTGTTTGGAGAGACTGGAGGAGATGCGGATGAAGAGACAGGACTGCGGAGCTGGCACTGAGAGCCGGGACGGACAAGCTTCACAGTGTCTTGGCTGAATGAGCAGGTATCGGACACCTCGGTCTCCTTGGACGTATCCACGCTCATCCATGCAGACTGGACACTGGCCAGGAGTTGGTGGGCGGCCGACGGTGGAGTTGGCTCTCTTGGTTGCTTTGTTGGGTCTGCTCCTGTCTATGGCCATGTTCCCCCCAACCCAGCAGACGATGGCGTGGAACACTGCAGAGGTCACCACAGTCTATATGTTTTGTTTTGTATTTTTGATGATTTACTTTTGTGGCTGTGTGCAGAAGTAACTGGTTGCATCAGCTCCGCTCTTTTAATGTCTTTAAAGGGGAACATTATCAAAATTTCAGAAGGGTTGAAACAAAAAAAAATCAGTTCCCAGTGGCTTATTTTATTTTTCGAAGTTTTTTTCAAAATTTTCCCCTTCCTGGAATATCCCTAAAAAAAGCTTTAAAGGGGAACATTATCACCAGACCTATGCAAGCGTCAATATATACCTTGATGTTGCAGAAAAAGGACCATGTATTTTTTCAACCGATTTCCGAACTCTAAATGGGTGAATTTTGGCAAATCAAACGTCTTTCTGTTTATCTGTCTTTTAGTGATGACGTCACATTCTGACGTCATCACTAAAAGACAGATAAACAGAAAGACGTTTGATTTGCCAAAATTCACCCATTTAAAGTTCGGAAATCGGTAACACACCCGCCATATTAATTTTCACATTACAAACCCCGGGTCTCAGCTCTGTTATTTTCCGTTTTTTCAACTATTTTTTGGAACCTTGGAGACATCATGCCTCGTCGGTGTGTTGTCGGAGGGTGTAACAACACTAACAGGGAGGGATTCAAGTTGCACCACTGGCAAGAAATCTGCCGCCAGACCCCCATTGAATGTACCAAAGTGTCTTCACATTTGACCGGCGATGCTAAGACAGACATGGCACAGAGATGTATGGATAAACTGCAGATGAATTTGCAACCATTATGTCAATGAAATCACAAAGGTGAGTTTTGTTGATGTTGTTGACTTATGTGCTAATCAGACATATTTGGTCAAGGCATGACTGCCAGCTAATCGATGCTAACATGCTACGCTAATCGATGCTAACATGCTATTTACGCTAGCTGTATGTACATTTGAAACTAGATACCCACATTTAATGTGAAACAAACACTTACCAATCGACAGATTTAAGTTGCTCCAGTGTCACAAGATGCGAAAGTCCTGATCGTTTGGTCCGCACATTTTACCGGCGATGCTAATAAGGCAGCCATGATATGGGCCACTTCATTAGGTACACCCATGCTATGGCCGAATAGCGTCAATAGCTATTCGCTCAATAGCTTCAATTTCTTCTTCAATTTCGTTTTCGCTATCTGCCTCCATACTCCGACTATCTGTTTCAATACATGCGTAATCTGTTGAATCACTTAAGCCGCTGAAATCCGAGTCTGAATCCGAGCTAATGTAGCTATATCTTGCTGTGGTAACCGCCATGTTGTTTGAATTGGTAGCCCTGTATGACGTCACAGGGAAATGGATAGTGGTTTCAAAGATAGCGAGAATAAGGCACTTTAAAGCTTTATTTAGGGATATTCCGGGACCGGTAAAATTTTGAAAAAAAATTCAAAAAATACAACAAGCCACTGGGAACTGATTTTTATTGTTTTTAACCCTTTTGAAATTGTGATAATGTTCCCCTTTAAAGTGCTTGATTTTCCCTATTTGCTTAAGCCACTGTCCATTTCCCTGTGACGTCACATAGTGATTCCAATACAAACAACGTGGCGGTTACCACAGCAAGATATAGCGACATTAGCTCGGATTCAGACTCGGATTTCAGCGGCTTAAGTGATTCAACTGATTACGCATGTATTGAAACAAATGGTTGGAGTATGGAGGCAGATAGCGAAAACGATATTGAAGAAGAAACCGAAACTATTGGATAGCTATTGCCGCTATTCGGCCATGCATACTATGTTAGCATCGCCAGTAAAATGTGCAGACCAACCGATCAGGACTTTCGCATTGACACTGGATCAACTTAAATCCGTCGATTGGTAAGTGTTTGTTTAGCATTAAATGTGGGTGGAAGGAAACGCTGGATGTAAATATAGTTTAAATGTACATACAGGTAGCCTAAATAGCATGTTAGCATCGATTAGCTGGCAGTCATGCCGCGACCAAATATCTCTGATTAGCACATAAGTCAATAACATCAACAAAACTCACCTTTGTGATTTCGTTGACTTTATCGTTGGGAATGCATCTGCTTTGAGTGACGCATGATATCCACACATTCTTGCCATCTCTGTCGTAGCATCGCCGGTAAAAACCAAACGAGGGACTTTCGCATCTCTTGATACTGGAGCAACTTAAATCCGTCGATTGGTAAGTGACCTAAATCGCATGTTAGCATCGATTAGCATACCGTGCTAATCGATGCACATTCTATGTAAATCAACTTGAATCCGTCCCTGATGGTGTTGTTACACCCTCCGACAACACACCGACGAGGCATGATGTCTCCAAGGTATCGGAAAACAGTCGAAAAAATGGAAAATAACAGAGCTGATTTGACTCGATGCGTGTAATGTGGTAGGGAAAAATGGCGTTGAGTACCGATGTAACGTCATGTTCTGACGTCGTCGCTCCGAGAGGGATAAACAGAAAGGCATTTCATTCGCCAAAATTCACCCCTTTAGAGTTCGGAAATCGGTAAAAAAAATATATGGTCTTTTTTCTGCAACATCAAGGTATATATTGACGCTTACATAGGTCTGCTGATAATGGTCCCCTTTAATGTCCTTTGTGTTGTTTGATGTTTCGCTCTTACACACGTTTCTGTGTGCTATGGATATGAGGTTTTTGTTTCCTCTTTGGCCTCAGTCTGGATCCCCTCTCCAGGGGCCCAGGCTTAGACAATTTTTTTTCTCACCCCCGACCCCCTCCCAGAGTTTACCTGTTTCTCACCTTTTTTGAAAGGGGCGCCGGAAGTTGGCAGACCCGTCAGCGATCCTGTTCTGTCTCCCTGTAATGTTTGTCTGCTCTTGAATGGGATTGTGCTGAAAATCTTAATTTCCTCCCTGGGATTATAAAAGTATTTCTGATTCTGATTGTATTTTTATCGGCCATCTTCAGAGTAATGAACTTTCCGGTACAATTTATTAAATTTTGATTCACCAAAACTTTTATCAGTCACAAATAGTTTGCACTTGGACAACTTTACCGTGAGGGGGCTGTCAAATTAAAGACTTTAGAAAGACAAGAAAACTTTGCTAATTAGTACTAATAAACTAGATTGATTAAGACATTGCTGGACAGCAGAGAAGTAACTAAATCCAAATAAATGTTGAATATATATTTTAAAGATATCTGGCTTGTATCTTCAGTAGAGATGTTAATCACTGAAAAATTATCGATATGATACCCTAATTGATATTCCTTATTGATACCAGTATTTATCGGTACTGCATGTAATTTGTGGAACTAATAAAAGTGGAAAAAAAGGCTTTTTATATAGCATTCCTATTAGCACAAGAGGTTGAACACCTCCAACATGATGTTCTGTAACATCTCTGAGCAGGGAAGTCTTTTATCAGCAACTGTTTATTTGAAGTCTTAAAGAAGTCAACTATGTGTGCAGTGCAAGGTGAAATGCACTTATGTCATCTTCTTCTCAATAACACACACATCAAACTTTGGTTGTTTCCTTATTTGTCATTATTCAAAGCTGATTGTAATGTGTAGCAGCGGCAGCTGAACTCAATGTGACAACGTGTCATAGTTACCTCAGTCAGCTGGAATTAAAAATACAAATATTTATGTCTTTAGTCCAGAATCTTCACGGTCCTCATGGACGACATAATTAGGAACCAGTATCAATAAACAAATGGTACTTGGTGTACATCTCTTATCTTCACCACTAAACCTTTGAAATATGCTGACATATGTGCTGCTAAAGGTAAATAAACAGTAGCCATATTGAATGTTTGCCTTCATTTGACCACGTGAGGTAAGGAGGACGGCCTCTAGGTCACATGGTTACACCCCAGTAATTACACTGTTGATGATTGATGAGCATTCATTTTTAAATGGTGGTGTTAAAAAGCAAACATATCTTCATCTTTAGTGATAAATGTGGCCCCCGGATGAACATGTGTCACAAACATTGTATTAGATGATATGTGGATGTTGTGCTTACTTGGACTGTGATGAAGCTGTGAGGACTCAGGTGGTTTGTCTTCATGCTCTTCAGTCTTCACAGAGACAACAGTCAGTGGAAACTTGCTGACATCAGCCTCCTCCTGCCCTACAGGACACTCTCCCTCCTCTTCCTCTTTGAAATAAGAGGGCTGTGGCTCATCTTTGTCCCCTTTAAAATGTGAGGGCTGTGGATACTTTACAGTGAAACTGTCCCCCTGCAGATGAGGGAGACATTCTTCTTGGTGTCCAATCAGCTGATGGATGTCTACAAGACACAAACAAAACACATTTTAACTCCTACATGCTAAATATTAAATTGTACATGAAATATAGGGCTGTGGCTATTGAAAATTTTATTAATCAAGTGTTCTACGGGAAATGTTTCCGATTAATTGAGTAACTGGATGAAACATAGTGTTGCTTGGTTAAAGACACATTTAAGCTACTATAAGACACTTCACTTAATAATGAACAGTCAATTGGTTTGAGATTGAAGGAGATCAAGATGTCATCTTTAGATCAGGCTTTGTTTTTTCGACAATCACTGCAACATTAATGGCTGCATCAACGAACACCGACATGAAGGAAATAGCAGGTCAGTATAGCTTTTAAACAAATATATAACTTGCCAAACCTGCCAGCTAGCAGGTTAGGTTTACAGCATCAGTAACCATGGTAACTGACTCTGACTTTGTCTTACCTCTCTTATTTTTGGAGGTAAAACTCTCGAGCTTTACATACTCAGGACTTTGCACTTAACCTGCTCTCTGGAATATTCCCCCGGTGACTGTGTGAGTTTTGTGTAAACATGTTGATACACATTGTTACAAACATCAACCTCTCATAAATATTGTGTGTCTGAAACTGTCTCCTTCTTATCAACAATGTAAAACAATCAGTGCATCATCCTCACATGACAATTCATCTTCCTATAGACAATCTATTCAAAAATAGTGTTAATAATGAAATATAAAGTTAGTAAAGATGTGAGAGTAAGAAGTAAACAAACCTGTTCTGTGTAACACAACTTGATGTTTTTCATGTTGTCGCTCCTTCTCCTCTTTTGTTGGACAAAGTTCCTCCTCGTACTCTGCTATGGTTCTTTGGCACATTTTCACACAATCACAACACTTTACACTCACACTTGATCTCTACTTAGCGATGTGTTTTGATCACTTCCGCCTCTCTTTGTTAGCAGCTAACAAGCTAAGCTAACTAGCAAGCTAAGCTAGCTCGAGAAGCATCAAAGTGCGCTCAGACTAATATAACCGGATGCAAACAGTTATTAACGATGTTTACTCTATTTACTAGAGTGTAATAAAGGACATATATGTGTACATGGAGGCACAGATTAAGAACACTGAACTGTGACGACTGCAATAACGTCTTCACCGTCAGACGCCATCTTGCTTTATCCTCGCCGTGTTTGGTTCGCGCGCAGTGTTGTCAGATCTCGCGAGAGAACCATCTAGGCAGCTCCCTCTTCCAGATCTCGCAAGAGAAACAAGTAAGCGGCTCTTTTCCAAATCTCGCGAGAGGAATAAGTACAACCAGCTTTCCAACCCCAGTAAAACTATTTTGTTATAAACTATTTACTTATTGTGAAAATAAAAGTAAACTTTTCCATTTCAAATTTTCAAAACAAAGACTTAAAACTTATTTCTGTAAAAATATTCAAATATTTAACAATGTATTGAAAGAACAGTAGCATAAGGAAAGAAAAAAAAAGAAAAAAAATAAATATTACACTCATGATATTATTTTTGTCTTTGATGTTAATCGTTTTTATAATGTATTTTAGAATGTGGGAGGTTTTCATGTTCTTTTTAAATTTCCTTTACTTATATATAAATGTATAATATATATATGTATATATATATATATATATATATATATATATATATATATATATACAGACATAAATACATCCATCCATCCAATTTCTACCGCTTATTCCTACATAAATATATATATATATATATATATATATATACATACAAACATAAATACATCCATCCATCCAATTTCTACCGCTTATTCCCACATAAATATATATATATATATATCTGCGTATGTGCAATGACAGAATTTTAAAAAAATATATTTGGTTTACATTTTCCTAGTAAACAAAACAGTTTGACAGCATTCTCCAGTGGAACATTCTGGAGAAACATCCTGGATAATTTTGGATCAAAGTGAGTTACAAAGGTAAACTTTTTGAATGATTTCACTTTATTTGTGATGATTTATCTCTCTGCTCAGTCCATTTTTTACCAAATTAAATTGAGGGAAGTTTTTACGCCTGCTGCCACCTAGTGGTTTGTATTGTCAGTTTCCCTCTTTTGGTGCAGTTGACCTTGTTCTAACGTTTCTCCTCCCTCCAGAGTTCCTGTGTTGCCTTTGTGGGCGGAGTTGTGGGATGTGCACAGCTGCTTCCAATCGACCCTGGTGCTACTTAAACAGCACCTTGACAGCTGGATGGCACTCGGTGAATCCGCTCCACGCCAGTTGATTACATGCTTTGAGTATTTTGCCACCTTGGCCATTCCCAGTGCCATCCATCTTGGTGTTGTTTTGTAGTGTGCACGTCTTGTAACTCCAAACCAAGTTAAGTTCATTTTTGTATATATGTATCTTTTGTTCTTTTTTCCACGATGCACATTTTGTCTTCTCTTTTTCGCACTGTCGCTTTTTGTTTCCTCCTGTTTGGATTGTTTTTGTGAGTAGATTTCCGCAGAAAAAGAAGTGTTTTACTCAGCGTCCTGCGCATCCTTGGGTTCCTCTTTACTGTGTTGAACAGCACTCTGACAGAAGGAGTTTCTCCAAAATGCAACACCCTTTGGCGGACAAGTTTGTGATTAAAGGCTATACATACGAAATGAAAGGGACAAGTGGTAGGAAAAAAATGGATGGATGTACAATAGAGCTCTGTGTGATGATGTACATTATTGACTTTTACCTAACATTCCTAACTTTCCCATGCTTTCTAAAATTGATAATGGTTAACGGATTTTAAAAAAGGGGGGAAAAAATACTTTAAAAAACAATGGTCATGTGTAGTTTTTTAATAAGAAATCTACATTATTAAAAACTAAATTATCCTTCATAACCTTCAACATTTGTTGCCATTTTCTCAAATCTACTTATTGCATGAAGGGAACATACATATAAAACAATATTCATATTACAAAAGAAAGTAATACAGATTAATTAAAAAAATTGATTATTGAGACCCAACAAATGATTCATAAAGTCACACATTTTAAAAGTAAATGATCTTGTATAAAAGACAACTACTGAAATGATGTATAAAGTAAATAATAATATGCTTCCAGAAGTGGTCCAGAAGATGTTTCAGATGCGAATCAGTAAATATGAACTAAGAGGGATTTATGTGTACTCAAAAGCAAAGGTATGAACACATGTAAAACAAATATGTACATCATATAAAGGAGTTCATCTATAACATCATTAATAATTAAAAATGATATCTGAATATATCTATACACAAGTATTTCTAACAGGATTTGTCCTGTTTATTCTCACCTTTGCAGTCAAAGTGTTGTGTTCATTTTTAAATAAAAGTACACCATGTTGTATATTAAACATGTACTTGACTGAAAATAGCAATTAACTGATACATCAAATCTATTAATGTTAGCATCTATGTGCTGGTGTTGTTAGAAGGTCAAAATGAAAGTCTGGACAGTTTATTTCAAATCCTGCAGTTTCATTTGCTGCTGCTGTTCTCACCAGCACACTTGTGTTTCTTACACTGGTACTTAGAAGACAATCTTTCACCACACACACTGCAACTCAACACTTTCTCTCCTGGGTGTCTTCTCATGTGTCTTTTCAAATACGTAGTTTGTATAAAACTTTTACAACATACTGAACATGTGTAAGGTTTTTCTCCAGTGTGTGTACTCATGTGTGTTTTTAAATAGTGCCTTCGAGTAAAATCTTTACCACAGATTGAACATAAAAAAGGTCTTTCTCCATTGTGTGTTCCCATGTGTTCTTTTAAGGTATGATTTGTTATGAAACTTTTACCACATTCTGAGCAGGAAAAAGGTTTTTCTCCAGTGTGTATTCTCATGTGTACTTTCAAATTGATCCTTAGAGTAAAATATTTACCACATTCTGAGCAGGAAAAAGGTTTTTCTCCAGTGTGTGTTCTCATGTGTCTTTTCAAAGAGTGCCTTCGAGTAAAACCTTTACCACAGATTGAGCATGAAAAGGCTTTTTCTCTGGTGTGTGTTCTCATGTGTCTTTTCAAATAACTAGGATATTTAAAGGTTTTGTGACAGTGAGGACATGTGAAGTGAGTGTTGTCAGTGTGACATGTCTTATCATCTTTAGAGTCTTCATCATCAGTGTCAGGAGAGTGTGACGTTGTGTCCTCACTATCTGATAGTGGAGCTAAGAGCTTGTCTGCTTGTGATCCTCCACAGTGGTCTCCATCAGCTTCTGTTGTCATGTGTTGTGTTGAGCTGCTGCTTGGAGGCTCCCCCCCTCCCCTCTCCTCACTTTCACCTTTCACCTCATCATCTTCACTCTTCACAATCACATGGAACTCCTCCAACCATTCTTGACTGATGCGGTGTTCCTCCTCTTCCTCTTTAATGTGAGGACTCAGTGGGTCCACTGATTTCTCTTTAAAAAGGGGTGTCAGTGGGTCCTCCTCTTCCTTTTTAAAATGGGGCATCAGTGTGTATTCCTCTTCCATCTTAATGTGGGAGGGCTGTGTTTCCTCCGTCTGCATCCTGAAGCTCCACTTCTGTTGCTGAGGGTGAAGATGTTCTTCACAGACGTCTGCAAGACAAAGACAGCATCTCTGCTCAGTCACATAATGCATTCACTACTTTGACATGCACTTAGGAAAAACAAGTTATCGTATGAACTGTCTTGAAATCTCAGTGACGCACAAACATGCTGCTCTTTACAACATTTGTCACAGGAAAAGAAACAAAAACCAGGACGACAGGAGTTTTTACTATGGATGGACAATATGGTTTAAAAAGGATTTTGCGATGTATTACTTCATATAGAATTACTTATAGAACCATTTTAAAACAGACCCATTGCCTCCTTGCTTGGCACTCAGCATCAAAGGTTGGGGGTTAAATCACCAAAAGATTCCCGAGTGCGGCCTCCGCTGCCCTCACCTCCCAGGGGGTGAACTTGGGGATGTGTCAAATGCAGAGGATCATTTCACCACACGTAGTGTGTGACTACCGTTGGGAACTTAACTTTAACTTACATAGGGACTGTGAATGATTCCAAAAAGTGCAGTTCCCCTTGAAATGAGAAAAACAAGATATCATGTGAAGTGAAGTGAATTATATTTATGTAGCGCTTTTCTCTAGTGACTCAAAGCGCTTTATATAGTGAAACCCAATATCTAAGTTACATTTAAACCAATGTGGGTGGCACTGGGAGCAGGTGGGTAAAGTGTCTTGCCCAAGGACACAATGGCAGCGACTAGGATGGCAGAACTGGGATTGAACCTGGAACCCTCAAGTTGCTGGCACGGCCACTCTACCAACCAAGCTATACCGCCCCAAGTAACAAAAACAGAATATATCAATAACAAAATGCCTCATAGCAAATGTAATGAATTCATCTTAATACTGTCCTTTTTGAGGCTTTACCTTTTAAAGGGCAAAGTCCTCTCAGGGTCTTTTGTCCTAATGACTGTCTGGTTCAAGTGAGGAGACTATAATTTAGAAAAAAAAAATATTTACAAATGGACAACAATAAGTCACTAATTTTTACAGGTAGCTAAAGTTGGGATACAATTAAGATAATGAAGGATGAAGTGATTAAGAAATGTTTAATATAGATAAGAATAGGCCGTGCAACTAATCATATGTGCTGAGTTCCAGTTGGAAGTGGGTGCAAGTTCATGCCCACGCACACACACTCTTATCGCCCACATTCTTCACACTGTTTACGTGGCTTCTTGGCCGAGGTCTGAAGGACAACACCAGATATGAAGTCAGAGTCCAGGGAGAAAAAAGCACCGGTCAATATCGCACAGAAGGAACCTTCCTGGTGTTACCTGACGGCACGACCACTGAGCTGCGACACCACTACAAAGGCTCCTCCGTGCTCGTGCTCGTACCACCTGGCTTGGTAGCCTCGTACCCGCCTACCAAGCCAAAGACTTAGGTCCAATGATGAAACAGGGCGTAACTGCTGCTGATTGGACCGACACGCAAATACCACATTTTCAAAACTCCCCGTTGTCAATTAAAAACATAGTTATGGGCTGCACTTTGGACACACCTGCTGTAAGATACGAGGAGCGAGCAGCTACACAACAGCTAAGCTAAAACAGCACTTTTAAGCATATCAAATAATTATAGTTGCTTAATACGTACACAAAGTCTCCAAAACAAAAGTCTGATAGCAAGTATCCAGTAACAAACGTGTCCGCATCATTCAACGTTCTGCGCCATGAGCTTGACTTCATGAATTATTGTGGCCACCAGGTGTTGGGAAAGATCAAATAAAACAATTGCAAAAGCATCCGTCACAAGGTTAGTGTTTTTTATATATTTGTGTCAATATGTAGAAGCATCCTCAGCCTTCCCGGGAAGGTCCATTCAGGTGTACTGGAGAGGAGTTTATGCCGCATAGTCGAACCTCGGATTCAGGAGGAACAGTGTGGTTTTCATCCTGGTCGTGGAACTGTGGACCAGGTCTATACTCTGGGCAGGGTCTTTGAGGGTGCATGGGAGTTTGCCCAACCAGTCTACATGTGTTTTGTGGACTTGGAGAAGGCATTCAACCGTGTCCCTCGGGAAGTCCTGTGGGGAGTGCTCAGAGAGTATGGGGTATCGGACTGTCTGATTGTGGCGGTCCGCTCCCTGTATGATCAGTGCCAGAACTTGGTCCACTTTTCCAGCGCCGATTCTGTTCAAAACTTTTATAGACAGAATTTCTAGGCGCAGTCAAGGAGTTGAGGGGATCCGGTTTGGTGGCTGCAGGATTAAGTCTCTTCATCTGGCTAGCAAATTTAGCACTAACTGGATCGGTTTGCAGCCGAGTGTGAAGCGACTGGAATGAGAATCAGCACCTCCAAGTCCGAGTCCAAGGTTCTCATACAGAAAAGGTTGGAGTGCCATCTCCGGGTTGGGGAGGAGACCCTGCCCCGAGTGGAGGAGTTCAAGTACCTTGGAGTCTTGTTCACGAGTGAGGGAAGAGTGGATGGTGAGATCGACAGTAATGTGGACGCTGTATCGATCCGTTGTGGTGAAGAAGGAGCTGAGCTGGAAGGCAAAGCTCTCAGTTTACCGGTCGATCTACGTTCCCATCCTCACCTATGGTCATGAGCTTTGGGTTATGACCGAAAGGATAAGATCACGGGTACAAGAAGCTGAAATGAGTTTCCTCTGCCGGGTGGCGGAGTTCTCCCTTAGAGATAGGGTGAGAAGCTCTGCCATCCGGGAGGAGCTCAAAGTAAAGCCACTGCACCTCCACAGCGAGAAGTGCCAGATAAGGTGGTTTGGGCATTTGGTCAGGATGCCACCCGAACGCCTCACTAGGGAGGTGTTTCGGGCATGTCCGACCGACAGGAGGCCACGGGAAGACCCAGGACACGTTGGGTAGACTATGTCTGCCGGTTGCCCTGGGAACGCTTCGGTATCCCCCGGGAAGAGCTGGATGAAGTGGCTGGGGAAAGGAAAGACTGGTGTTTCCTTGCTTAGGCTGCTGCCCCCGCGAACTGACCTCAGATAAGCAGAAGAAGATGGCTGGAAGAATGGATGTGTAACACAACTTGATGTTTCTTGAAAACAGCGTCCAGTAGTTGATGTTGTTGCTCCTTCTCCTCTTTTGTTGGACAAAGTTCCTCCTTGTACTCTGCTGTAGTTTTTTTTTTTCTAACATCACAAATATTTCTTCAACAGCAGCAGTTAGTCGCTGAGTCACCAACACTCACATCATTTGTAATGTAGACATGTTCACACAATAAAAACACTTTACACTTACATTGGATCTCTGCTTTGATGTGTCGATCACTTCCGCCTCTCTTTGTTAGCAGCTAACAAGCTAAGCTAACCAGCAGGCTAGGCTAGCACGTCAAAGTGCACTCAGACTAATGTATCCGCATACAAACAATTAATAAGGACGTTTACTCTGTTAAACGACACACATGTGCACATGTACGTTGTAATTAAGACCTAGAAACCATAATAACCAAAACAACGTAATCTCCGCCAGACGCCATCTTGTTTTGTTTTTCCTCCTGTGTGACGTCATCTAGGTGTTCTCAACCGCGGAATAAATGTTGGCCAAACACGTGTTTCACTGGGACAATAGTGAGTGGTGCACATTTCCTTCAAACATGTGTTTCACTGGGACAATAGTGAGTGGTACACATTTCCTTCAAACACGTGTTTCACTGGGACAATAGTGAGTGGTGCACACTTCCTTCAAACACGTGTTTCACTGAGACAATAGTGAGTGGTACACACTTCCTTCAAACACGTGTTTCACTGAGACAATAGTGAGTGGTACACACTTCCTTCAAACACGTGTTTCACTGGGACAATAGTGAGTGGCGCACACTTCCTTCGCCCGGCCACAGAAGACAAAAAAGAGTTGCTGGTGTAACAATAGGAAGAATATATTCCACTCCTCTCTTGTACACGCGGCTTATGAGGTAATATACATGATATATTTTCATATTATTTATCTTATTTACCTCATATGTTGTTCGAAGCTAACGTGCTAGCGTTAGCCCGCTAGCAGGCCTTTGTAGCAAATGCGAGCGTTTTTTTGAGGAGTGTATTTTATATGTTCTCTGTGAGAATTATATTGACTTATTTAATACTGTAACTGTTTTTTGTTGTATATTACAGTCACGCTTAACATCATTGAATATTTGTTACTAGAAAGAAACGAACGTCTCGTAATTTAAGTCTGGAATAAGTCACATGGTATTATAATAATAATAATACATTTTATTTGGTATAGCACTTTTCAGTGTACTCAAAGATGTTTTACAGGATGAAACATTATATTACAGTGTAATATAATGTATTATTGCAGTGGTCTGCTTTATGTTGGTGTCAACTTTATTAGCAATAAATACAAATGATGTTTGCACGCACTTCTATTACCTTGATAACATCCATCCATCCATTTTCTACCGCTTGTCCCTATTTGGTGTTGCGGGGGGGTGTTGGAGCCTATAGCTCAGCTGCATTGGGTGGACGTATCATGGAAATTAAATCAATTGATGTTTGTTATTACGAATACACTATTTGCACAATTGTAAGTGATTAATGCTTATTCAGTCAGACTAAAATATTTAATTAAATAAATGTTAAATATTAAAAATAGCTTTAATATACTGCACATAAAATGAATTTGCATCAATATTTTGTTTGTAGTCGAATCATGAGGTACCCAAATATTCAAAAAATATGTTTATGTTTATAAATTCGTATATGTGTATATATATATATATATATGTATATGTATATATATATATATATATATATATATATATATATATATATATATACTCACTGGCACTTGTTCCACGTGCTTCGCTGCACTTCTGTTTGTTTTCTGTTGGGTTAAAAATGTTGCTTTCGCAGAAGAAAGTTAAAGTACCAATGATTGTCACACACACACTAGGTGTGGTGAAATGTGTCCTCTGCATTTGACCCATCCCCTTGATCACCCCCTGAGAGGTGAGGGGAGCAGTGGGCAGCAGCGGTGCCGCGCCCGGGAATCATTTATGGTGATTTAACCCCCAATTCCAACCCTTGATGCTGAGTGCCAAGCAGGTAGGTAATGGAGAACAAGGAGAGGATATTGCGCGTAAAAGTAAAGCCAACCGACCACAGCTCTGTAGACCTGGTCACCGTTGACGTGAGGTGGGACTATTTTGGAGGTGCACGTCAAGGTTGGCTGGTAGGTTGGTAGTGGGAGGAGCCAGTTGGCGTCACTTGATGCTGCAGCACAATGAAACTTTTATACGTGCAGACTGACTTCATGCAGTCATGACGGAACTACAATCCCAGCAGGAGGTTTTCTATAAGTTGTTACTTTTTAATCAGTAATTAATGTAAATGCAGAAAACAGGATCAATAACACAATTCATAATAATCAATAACTGATGATTATTCCACATGTAGAACATCACCAGAAAGTGGTGTCAGTTCACTTGGAAAATATTATATTTGATGGTTTAAAGGGAATAAGCGGTAGAAAATGGATGGATGGATGGAAAAACATTTGACACATCATAGCTGAAGTTTGTTTGTGTTGTCTTGCGGACGTCCAACAGATGAACGCTCGTCAAGAAGAACGTCCCCTTCAGCAGCAGGAGGATCCACAGCCCCCTCACATTAAAGAGGAAGAGGAGGAAGTGTGGATCAGTCAGGAGGGAGAGTGTCCTGTAGGGCAGGAGGAGGCTGATGTCAGCAAGTTTCCACTGACTGTTGTCTCTGTGAAGACTGAAGAGCATGAAGACAAACCACCTGAGTCCTCACAGCTTCATCACAGTCCAAGTAAGCACAACATCCACATATCATCTAATACAATGTTTGTGACACATGTTTATCCGGGGGCCACATTTATCACTAAAGATGGAGATATACTGTATTTTCCGCACTATAAGGCGCACCGGATTATAAGGTGCACCTTCAATGATTGGCCTATTTTAAAATGTGTTCATATATAAAGCACACCGCATTATAAGGTGCATAGAATAGATGGAACAGTAAAGTTAAAGTTAAAGTAGCAATGATTGTCACACACACTCTTGGTGTGGTGAAATTATTCCCTGCATTTGACTCATCACCCTTGATCACGCCCTGGGAGGTGAGGGGAGCAGTGGGCAGCAGTGGTGCCGCGCCCGGAAATAATTTTTGGTGATTTAACCCCCAATTCCAACCCTTGATGCTGAGTGCCAAGCAGGGAGGTAATGAGTCCCATTTTTATATTCTATAGTATGAGTCAGCCGGGGTTTGAACTCACAACCTATCAATCTCAGGGCGGACACTCTAACCACTAGGCCACTGAGTAGAGGCTGGGGTCACGTTATGCATCCTTTACATCAGGGGTGTCAAACGTAAAGCCCGCGGGCCGGATCAGGTCCTCAAACAGGTTTTATCCGGCCCGCGGGATGAGGTGGCTAAGTATGAAAATGAGCCAAAATGTTTGAATGAAAGAAACTGATGTTCTAAATGTGTCCACTAGATGTCGCAATAACAATTCTGTGTATTTTTGTAGATGATGCTACATATGTAAAAACACAAAAAACACACATGATTTTAGTGCACCAGTAGACAAAAATGATCAACGTACATAAATAACATCCTGTAATTTGATTTTAATTTTTTTTTTTATCTTGATGGATGGAACATTAACACCAACGAGTTGATTGATGAACCTTATCACATAATTTAATCAGAAAGTATAGATAACAACAAATAAAGATAGAATACTATCAACAGCAACATATAAATGTAAAAAAAAAAAAAAATTCAGAATGTGCTTGTTCTATTTTCGAACAAAGAAATCAATCCGAAGTTGTCTTTATTTTTAAGTTATTGTGCCGTGATTTTACCAGTCCAGCCCACTTGGGAGTAGATTTCTCTCCATATGGCCCCCCACCTAAAATGTTTGACACCCCTGCTTTGGAGGGAGCTGAGCTAAAGGGAATGTCAACAAAACAGTCAGATAGGTCAGTCAAACTTTATTAATAGATTACAAACCAGCGTTCTGACTGCTCCGTTCACTCCCAAAATGAATAAACAGCTGTTTTATTATTTTCCCCGATTCAATAAACAGGTAAAAAACAGTCTGATACTGTTACGGTAAATCAAAGGTTAGTGCAATCACAATATAGTAACACTGGAAATAGTGCAAAGCAATAATATATCAATAACTCAACGTTGCTCAAACCCTAATGTCACAAAACACAAAATAAACATGTAAAGCTCACTTTATTAAGTTATTCCTCATCCACTAATCCCTCTAATTCTTCTTCCTCAGTGTTCCAATCAAACAGTTGGGCGTATACAACATCCAACATGTCTCGTCAAAGTCGTCATTAAATGAGTCATTGTCGTTGCAGTTAATGTTAAATTTTCTCGCTGCTGCTCTATTCCCGTCTTCTACTGTGTGACTGATCTCCTTGAGTTTAAACTCTGCGTGGTAGGAGCCATTTTGGAGTCTTTACACACAGAAACGGCATGCCTCCCGCAGTCATGTATCCCAGCATGCACCGCGCACTTCTTCTTCTACGGGGGAAATTAAGGTTGGCGGCTGTAGAAGAAGAAGCGCACTTCTTCTTCTACGGGGCAAAATAAGGTCGGCGGCTCGAAAAGAAAAAGAAGCGCACTTCTTCTACGGGGGAAAATGAAGTTGGCAGCTGCTTACCGTAGTTGCGAGACCTCCATCTGTCAGGTTCAAACATTGATGACATCTATTAAACAGGACAAAAAGGCAAAGAATCAAACAGAGACAGAATTCAATTTATACTCTGATCCGAGGAGAGGCATGGCCATTGTACTGCCTGTACAAATCCTGCACCATGCTCTGCCCCAAGATCGTTCTCGTGGTTCTTTATTTGATTTTCACCCCCCTCCTTCCCACAGCTGCTTCCTCATGGAAGTGGGTCATGACCAGCATTGCCTTCGGTTCCCGAACAGATCAAAGAAAATCCCATAAAATAGATTACAGAGAGTCCCATAAAATAGATCAAAGAGGGTTCGTAAAAATACTTAAAAGAGTTTCTCTGGAAGTTGGGCAGATTCTGCCATCTGTCCGCCTGGAAGTCCAGCATTCTTCTTGGAAAGCTCCAGCCTTTTTTCTTCTCGTCAGGAACACAATGTAATACAAGGTTTTATTTGATAATTTACACAGAATTTTTCTGATATTCCCCCGTGTTCATCAAATAAATTCCCCATAATCTTCGTATCCCCAATAACTTCTTCTTGCGATTTTCAGTTATTGTTTAACTTCCCTTGAAACAAGCTATGTTTACACTCAGAATTGAACATCAATTTTTCCCTCATAATTATCAATCAATCAATCAATGTTTACTTATATAGCCATAAATCACTAGTGTCTCAAAGGGCTGCACAAACCACAACACAAACCACTACGACATCCTCGGTAGGCCCACATAAGGGCAAGGAAAACTCACACCCAGTGGATGTCGGTGACAATGATGACTATGAGAACCTTGGAGAGGACGAAAGCAATGGATGTCGAGCGGGTCTAACATGATACTGTGAAAGTTCAATCCATAATGGATCCAACACGGCCGCGAGAGTCCAGTCCAAAGCGGATCCAACACAGCAGCGAGAGTCCCGTCCACAGCGGAGCCAGCAGGAAACCATCCCAAGCGGAGGCGGATCAGCAGCGCAGAGATGTCCCCAGCCGATACACAGGCAAGCAGTACATGGCCACCGGATCGGACCGGACCCCCTCCACAAGGGAGAGTGGGACATAGGAGAAAAAGAAAAGAAACGGCAGATCAACTGGTCTAAAAATGTAGTCTATTTAAAGACTAGAGTATACAAATGAGTTTTAAGGTGAGACTTAAATGCTTCTACTGAGGTGGCATCTCGAACTGTTACCGGGAGGGCATTCCAGAGTACTGGAGCCCGAAATGAAAACGCTCTATAGCCCGCAGACTTTTTTTGGGGCTTTGGGAATCACTAATAAGCCGGAGTCCTTTGAACGCAGATTTCTTGCCGGGACATATGGTACAATACAATCGGCAAGATAGGATGGAGCTAGACCGTGTAGTATTTTATACGTAAGTAGTAAAACCTTAAAGTCACATCTTAAGTGCACAGGAAGCCAGTGCAGGTGAGCCAGTATAGGTATATATGTATGTATATATGTATATAAAGGTATTTACAGTATAGTCGTAATATAATCAAACTTTCATGTTCTTGTCAAAAGTCTAACAGCCACATTTTGTACTAACTGTAATCTTTTAATGCTAGACATGGGGAGACCTGAAAATAATACGTTACAGTAATCGAGGCGAGACGTAACAAACGCATGGATAATGATCTCAGCGTCTTTAGTGGACAGAATGAAGCGAATTTTAGCGATATTACGGAGATGAAAGAAGGCCGTTTTAGTAACGCTTTTAATGTGTGCCTCAAAGGAGAGAGTTGGGTCGAAGATAATACCCAGATTCTTTACCGAGTCGCCATGTTTAATTGTTTGGTTGTCAAATGTTAAAATTGTATTATTAAATACAGGTCAGTGTCTAGCAGGACCGATAATCAGCATTTCCGTTTTTTTTGGCGTTGAGTTGCAAAAAGTTAGCGGACATCCATTGTTTAATTTCATTAAGACACGCCTCCAGCTGACTACAATCCGGCGTGTTGGTCAGCTTTAGGGGCATGTAGAGTTGGGTGTCATCAGCATAACAGTGAAAGCTAACACCGCGTTTGCATATGATGTCACCTAGCGGCAGCATGTAGATGCTGAAGAGTGCAGGGCCAAGGACCGAACCCTGGGGAACTCCACACGTTACCTTAACGTAGTCCGAGGTCACATTGTTATGGGAGACGCACTGCATCCTATCAGTGAGATAAGAGTTAAACCAAGACAGGGCTAAGTCTGACATACCAATTCGTGTTTTGATACGTTCTAATAAAATATTATGATCGACGGTATGGAAAGCAGCGCTAAGATCGAGGAGCAGCAACATAGATGACGCATCAGAATCCATCATTAGCAATAGATCATTAGTAATTTTTACGAGGGCTGTCTCAGTAGAGTGATTTGCCCTGAAACCGGATTGAAAGATTTCACACAGGTTTTTAGACGCTAAGTTTTCATTTAGCTGCTCTGCAACAATTTTTTCGAGGATTTTTGAAATAAAGGGAAGGTGAGACACCAGTCGGTCGTTTACCGTGAGGTCAGGTTCGAGGTTAGGTCTTTTAAGGAGAAGATGAATAACCGCTTTTTTGAATGCTAGGGGAACAGTGCCCGAGGAGAGTGATAAGTTTATAATATTTAGCACTGATGGACCTAATAATACAAAGAGCTCCTTGATAATTTTCCCAGGAAGTGGGTCAAGTAAACATGTTGTTTGTTTTATTCCATTTACACGTTGTAACAATTCCTCTAATGTTACTTCCTCAAAACGAGAGAAACTATTTTGGAGGGCAGTATCCACCGTATATACAATCGTATCTGTGTTACTATAACCCAGTTGTAGCTGGGACACATTGTCTTTAATCTCCTTTCTAATGACTTCAATTTTATTATTAGAGAATAGCATAAAGTTATCTGCTGAGTGGGTGGAGCTACTGGAAGGGTTCCCTTGTTGGGTTAGCGATGCGGCATGGCGTAGTGGGTAGAGCGGACTTGCCAGAATCCTGAGGATTTCAGGTACGCTTCCCACCTATTACCATCCAAATCGCTGCCGTTGTGTCCTTAGGCAGGACACTTCACCCTTGCCCCCGGTGCAGCTCACACTGGTGAATGAATGATGAATGAATGATTGGTGGTGGTCGGAGGGGCTGTGGGCGCAAACTGGCAGCCACGCTTCCGTCAGTCTACCCCGGGGCAGCTGTGGCTACTGATGTAGCTTACCACCACCAGGTGTGAATGAATGATGGGTTCCCACTTCTCTGTGAGCGCTTTGAGTATCTAACAATAGAAAAGTGCGGTATAAATCTAATCCATTATTATTATTATTACCGTACTAAACAAACATTTAGGATTGTTTTCATTAAGGTGGATGAGATTCGAGTAATATTTAGCTTTAGCTAAGGTAAGCATGTGTTTATAAGTTATTAAACTATCACTCCATGCTTGATGGTGCACCTCAAGTTTAGTCGTGCGCCATTTGCGTTCCAGCTTTCTACATAATAATTTCTGAGCTCTAGTTTCTTCTGTAAACCACGGGGTAGGCTTTTTTGGAGCCTTTTTTAACTTTAGTGGTACTATGATATCAATGGTTTCACGCAGGGCGTCGTTAAAGTTGTTAGTGAGGTTATCAATAGAGCCCACATACTTTGGGAATGGTGCCATTACCGAGGGCAGTAGGTCAGTAAGAGTTGTCGTTGTGGCCGTATTAATGTTGCGGCTGCTATAGCATTTATTATTATTATTAGTTTGCCGAACATGCGTCTGAATCTCGAACTTTATAAGGTAATGATCTGACAATAGTTTAGTATACGGGAGTATCGTTACTTTGGAAACGGTGATAACCCTGACAAGTTCTAGGTCTATCGTATTACCGTTGCAATGCGTGGGTTTATTTATTATTTGTGTAAGACCACAGCTATTAATTATAGTCTGGAGCGCTACGCACGGTGGGTCCGATGGGGTATTCATACGGATATTAAAGTCCCCCGTTATAGTTATATTATCGGCGTGCGTCACTAGATCAGCAACGAACTCTGAAAATTCATTGATAAAGTAAGAAAAGGGGCCTGGGGGGCGGTAGATAACGGCCAGGAATAGAGGCAGCGGTGTGACAAACCTCATAGTAAGCACCTCAAACGATTTATATTTATTATTTATGTTAGGACTAAGGTTAAAGTTTACGTTGTATATTAGTGCGACCCCCCCCACCCCTTTTAAGGGGACGGTTAATATGCGCATGTGTAAAGTTAGGAGGAGATGCCTCATTTAGCGCAAAAAAGTTGACTGGTTTAAGGCAGGTTTCGCTGAGACCGATGACGTTAAGATGGTTGTCTCTGATGACCTCAATAATTAACAACGTTTTGGGAGACAATGATTTTATGTTTAAAAAACCTATATTATAGGTAATTGGCTGTTTTAGGGAATTTTTGATCAAATTATCTGTAGTAGCAATATTAATAATGTTGTGTTTATTATGCCCAGTGCACTTAATATAATTACGACCATATCTAGGAATTGATACGACGGGAATTTTCCGATTGTTTGTTTGGTGCTTTGATAAACTGGACGCATCATAGTTTTCCAC
Organism: Nerophis ophidion; assembly: GCF_033978795.1. Classification (NCBI taxonomy): domain Eukaryota; kingdom Metazoa; phylum Chordata; class Actinopteri; order Syngnathiformes; family Syngnathidae; genus Nerophis; species Nerophis ophidion. The sequence goes on along the minus strand of NW_026906962.1, from coordinate 590,184 downwards.
CTCAGTAGAACGCATGTCTAACTCTGAAACAATCAAAGCAGAAAAAACTTGTTCTAATTTAACTGACTCCTTACCCAGACCAGTAGTCTCGTATCTTCCATTTAAATCCTGCTTCAGGATGGAGGGAAGTGGTGTTCTGTGGGCATTAGCCTTTAGCTTTGTTTTTAGCCCCGCTCGGCATCCGCGTTTCCGATCACACCACTGGTGTCTGCTCCGTTGACGGCCTCCGCTGCTACTAGACTCCGCTGCTTCACAGGCCGCTGGATGTAGCCGGTGAAGTATTCCCATGCTAGCTACCAGGTCTAGCAAGCACGCGTCTATCAGTCCAAAATGGCCCGATCTATACACATCCAGAAGTGTCTGGCGGTCGTAAGTGACCACGGAGTGACCACGATGTGAGCCAGCCATGAAGTTTGCAGAATTGTCCGGTATTTTTTTATTTATTATGACATTTCTGGAAATAAATCAGGAACACCATCCAGGTAGGTATTCTCGTCGTCAGATTCATCTTCTCTGTCGTCCGCCAGAAAGTGCGTCTGAACAGCTTTATTGTCTGCTGGGCTAATTGCTGTGGTAATCAAGACGGTTAAGCAGAGAACACAAGACAGGAAATATAACAACATCCACACAACGTCAGTCTTGTTGAACACGGCCATAGATACTAAATATCAAAGACTTGTATTTGCCAAACACGTCCAACCACCCCTCCCACATAGATGTATCTATGCCAGAGTACTTTTTAATCTTACCGTTAAGGGTGTGCAGGCCTTCCAGTGCTTTGGTCAGGCTACTTTCTGCATCAGTGTAGTTTGGTATAAACGTGCAACACTGTTCACCAAATATTGTGCACACGCCCCCTTTTTCCACTAACAACATATCTAGCGTTATACGGTTTTGAAAAGCCATAAGGAAGGTGGCGACGAGTTGATCAGCGACGGCTTCAAGTCGGCTTGTGTAATTTTCTAATCCCTCTACGTTCTAGTGGACGTAGTTTATTCCATCAACATTCTTGTTAATCGTACACCACCAGTAGACGGAGGATTCAAATCCAGCTACAACTTAATTTACCAATTTATAGTCGTCAGATACACTTTTTTGGACATCCATTGGATTGATCAAGTTAGATCTAAAACACTTTGCCAGTTTACATCATGTCTAGTTATTTTCCAATGTCCAGGTATCAAAACTGTTCAGATATGTTAACAATCCTTGTACAAATATTCATACATTTACTATGTGTAAGCAGTTATCTTATGATAAGTTTCCTAACTGTTGTACGTGTCAATGCAGGTATAATTAGCTTTTTTTTAAATTTTATTTTATTATTTTACATATTTATCAAATATTAGTTTGTGTTTTGTCTCTTTAGCTACAGGTACATTTTGTTTTGCTCATTACTTCAATCAAACCTTTTTGACTCATCTTGACTAATTGTCTGGGCTTTTACATACAACACAATCAATTTGTGTAGCCTTTCCTACTTGCTCTGCCATAAGGAACAAATTAATTGCCAAAACAGGAACCAATTATTATCAAACTTTGACACAACTGTGACAGTGGAATTTGTAGTGTGCTAGTTAACATGTCCCTTTAATAAGACAAATACAATCCCAAATACTTTTTTTCCCACTACATGACCTTTTTACAATGTGCTAAGTGTAGTCAGCTTGGTCTTTCCACTATCTTTACTGCTGTCTTAGTTGTTTACAACCTCTCTCCCCCCTTGGAGAATGCCAATGTTTCCTTTTCATCGATTTTTCAACATTTTGGTAGCTGACAAGGTCTTCCAAATATTATTTCAAAGGGTCTTAGTCCTGTTGTACTTGTAAGGTTCATATACTGTACATTTTTACTAACTCTTGCATAATGCTTTTGCTACTGTTAGCACATCTGCTTTTCCTTTAGGAAATATTTCTGCCCACTTTGAAAATGCATCTACTATGACCAGACAATAATGTTTTCCTTCACTCTCATTCAGTTCAATAAAATCCATGCATAGATGTTGTATACATTTTTTTTTATTTTTTGTATGAATTAAACTATAGGAAGTATGGTACTTCTAGTCATGTCCCTCCTGTTGAGCCATAAGTTCACCTATGGCTCACAACTGCTACCCACTTCTACTGATTGTTTGGTACGATTAGTGTATTGTCTGGACATACATAGATGTATTCTTTGTACAACGTGACTCTTTTTTTTTTTTATTCATTTATCTTTTCCTTTTGGAGTACTTTGTTGTTGCATATATTTTAGTATATCATTATTCATGTCACTAATTTGTAATTGTAAATGTGTATTTCTTTTTCCTGTTCCTTGTTTTGCTGCTGTCAGCAAACACACCTCCCAGTGACACTGCGTCTGCTCCTTTGGTGTGTGCTGCACATTTGCATATTGCTATTTTAGCTGGTAGCTGTACTGCTTTTACTCATTTTTTCCCAATAATTCTCCATGTTTTACAGGTTTTCCTGTTGACGTTCCTATATTCTTCCAGTGTTACGCAAATGTGTGCACTGTTGAAAATGTGTATTGGCTATCTGTGTATATTGTGACCTTTAGATCTTTCATTACTTTACATGCTTCTATTAGTGTTACTAATTCTGCATCTTGCATTGAGTAATTTGATGGTCATTTGATAGCTTTCACAATGTTCGTTGCTGTAACAACCATACATCCTATTATATTTTTATTTCACAGAATGCTGCTTCAGCTTCTGAATTCCACTGTACAGAATTTTTTTTACATTTTTTTACATTAATTTATTTAATGGAGCTACTATTTCAGCATAATTTGGTATCTAATTAGTTGATCCTAAAATTACTTCATTTGCTTCTTTGTTTGTGGTTTTTCTACTTTCCACAATAGTGCGTCCATCTTTGTTTAGACAATGTCCGACATACTTTACTTCTGTTTTGCATAATTGGACTTTTATTTTCCTTACTTTGTATCCTTCACTATGTAGATGATTTAATAACGCCAATGTTATTTTTCTCCTAATTCAAATTTTATACATATTACTTCATGTATTTTTTTTAAGTAACATTTTAAACTCACTTAACCGTCTATATGCCACTTAATCTATACTTTTGCACTCAGAATTTACATTCTTCCCATTGTTTATATTTCTTATTTCTTATTCTTATTTGCAATTATTATTCAACAATATTCTAAGCAAATAGTTGTCTATTGCTAACTGATAGTTGTTTTGATTGTCATGTCTCCTTATTTATTGTATTTTATGTTCATTTTTTATCTTAACTCAACACCTAGATGTATGGTTTAGTGCAAATGTCTAAAACATAATTTAACCAGTTCCTCAATCAGGATTTGGATGCCATGGTCTCTGGTTTCACTCACTCTTGCTGGAATCGTCAGACGTGTTGGAATCCGCCTCGAAGGACCAAGAAGATGTCAGGTTCAAACACTGTTGACATCTATTAAATGAGACAACAAATAAGTAATCAAACAGAGACAGAGTTAAATTGGGACTCAAGCTTGAGAAGAGACACCGCCTGGTACTGTATGTACCATTCCTGCACCATACTCTGCCCCCAGACCGTTCTCCTCGTTCTTTATTTGATTTTCACCCCCCTTCTTCCCACAGCTGCTTCCTCATGGAAGAGCGTCGTGATCAGCTTTGCCTTCGGTTCCGAACACTTCAAAGAAAGTCCCATAAAATTGTTCGAAGAGGGCCCATAAAATAGATCAAAGAAAGAGTTCGTAAAAATACTTAAAAGAGTTCCTGTGGAAGTTGGGCAGATTCTGCCATCTGTCCGTCTGGAAGTCCAGTGAACCTCAAATAATTGTGTAAATTATTTGATAATTTACACAATTTTTCTGACAATTATCTTCTGTGTTCTCTCCTGAACAAAACACTGTTGTATCATCCACAAATAATACTAACTTGAAATGTTTTGTAACTTTACAAATGTCATTTATATAAAGATTGAACAATTTTGGTTCGAGTATTGATCCCTGAATTACACCACAGGATATATTTAGTGTTGTAGAAGTGTGTTCACCTAGCTTTACGTATTGTTTCCTGTTGGTTAAATTACTTCTAATCCAGTTAAGGACCACCCATCTCATGCCATATCATTCTAATTTGTTGATTAAAATATTGTGATTCATTGTGTGAAATGCTTTAATTAGATCCATAAACACTGCTGCTGCACATTTTATATTATCTATTGCATTGGTCATTTTTTCTGTCATTTCAATTAAAGCCATCAAAGTTGAAGTATTAGCTCTCATCGAGTATTCTATGTTTATTTATGAACTCTCTAATCTGTTATTGAACAGTTTTTCAATGATTGTAGAATAATGTGGAAGTTAAGAAACGGGTCTATAATTTGTAAATTGGTGTTTGTCTCCATCCTTATAAATTGGTAAAACTATAGCTATTTTCATTTTGTTTGGGAATGTACCTGTTTGAGATGATAGGTTACTTATAGACATTAAGGGTCCTGAGATCTCTTCAATTACCTTTTTTATCTTTTATATATCAATTCCATTACTATGAGTTGAAGTCTTAGATTTGCATTTCTTCACGACTATAACTATTTCCTCATGTGTCACATTTCTGAGGAACATGGAGTTGGGATTTATTAATATAGTCCTCAGTTAAAACTGGGTCTGGAATCCTTTCTTCCAATTTTGGTCCAATATTTACAAAGGCTTTTAACTACCTCCTTTATGTTGTCATTATGTTTATTTCCATCTAAGAAGTATTGGGGGTAATCCCTCTTAGTGCCAAGACGCATATAAGCTTTGGCTTCAGCCTATTCCTTTTTCCGTCATTCTTTTTCTTTTTTCTGTGTGTGTAAATGTGTATGATTATCCATCCATCCATTTCCTACCGCTTATTCCCTTTAATTATGCATATTCTTTACTGTTAAACTGATCACACAAAATGGTTGATTATTTGATGGAAACAAACTTATTTTATTAAAAAAAACAGCACGTGGGACGCGGGTTGTCTTACGTCAGCACTGGAAGTGGTCAAATCAGCTGCTCACCTGGTGTGTTTTTTGGGGATGAATAGGGAAGTCCTTCCTTAGCTGCCGTCTTGTTTTATCATATATTGCTGCCTTTGCACCTGTCAACGTTCACTTTTGTATGCACATTAAATCAATAAAAAATCCTGACTTTGGAGCAATGTTCACAGACTCTATTTAGTGTTTGGCTCTCTATTAGATGTAACAGGGCCTACCTCTTTAAGACCACTTTTTCTAGATATATAACAGTTTATATTTACAACATTAATATTAACATACTATTAAAGTGTGATAAAATGTAAGCTTTTAGTTAATTTGAATATATATATATTTTTAAATGTTTTGTTTGTAATTGGCTTTTAATCTTCATTATTTACTTGATGTTTTTGAAGTATTTCTCTGTATACATATTTTTTTTGTACATTTTGGCCAAAGGAGGCACATTTCAATTTCTTACTTACACTTGTTATTACATATGTTGGCCAGAGGGGGAGCACTTCAGATATTTAGACTGACTTGTTATTTCATATGTTGACCAGAGGGGGATGAATAGGGATGTCCTTCTTTAGTCCTTCTTTATCTGCCGTCTTGTTTTATCATATATTCCTGTCTTTGCACATGTCGATGTACAATTTTTATGCACATTAAATCAACAAAAAATCCTGACTTTGGAGAAATGTTCACAGACTCTTGTATTTGCTTCTTTATTAGATGCAATGGTTTTCTCTATTGGGAGTATGATTTATGTCCTAACTTGTTCACCAGTCCTCATATGGAAATTACTTTTCCTTGTTGATATCTCAAGACGGGAACAAATACAAACCCTGTTTCCATTTGAATTGGACCCATTTTCAATTGAATGCACTACAAAGACAAAATATTTGATGTTCAAACTCATAAACTTTATTTTTTTTGCAAATATTAATTAAATTATAATTTCATGGCTGCAACACGTGCCAAAGTAGTTGGGAAAGGGCATGTTCACCACTGTGTTACATCACCTTTTCTTTTAACAACACTCAATAAACGTTTGGGAACTGAGGAAACTAATTGTTGAAGCTTTGAAAGTGGAATTATGTTTTATTCTTGTTTTATGTAGAGCTTCGGTCGTTCAACAGTCCGGGGTCTCCGCTGTCGTATTTTATGCTTCATAATGCGCCACACATTTTCCATGGGAGACAGGTCTGGACTGCAGGCGGGCCAGGAAAGTACCCGCACTCTTTTACTACGAAAACACGCTGTTGTAACACGTGTTAAATAGTTCCAAAAACAATTTGAAATGTGGACTCGTCAGACCACAGGACACTTTTCCAATTTGCATCAGTCCATCTTAGAAGATCTCGGGCCCAGAGAAGCCGGCGGCGTTTCTGGATGTTGTTGATAAATGGCTTCCGCTTTTCATAGTAGAGCTTTAAGTTGCACTTACAGATGTAGCGACCAACTGTATTTAGTGACAGTGGTTTTCGGAAGTGTTCCTGAGCCCATGTGGTGATATCCTTTAGAGATTGATGTCTGTTTTAGATACAGTGCCGTCTGAGGGAGAGAAAGTCATGGTCATTCAATGTTGGTTTCCGGCCATGCCGCTTACGTGGAGTGATTTCTTCAGACTCTCTGAACCTTTTGATGATATTATGGAGCGTAGATGTTGAAATCCCTAATTGTCTTGCAATTGCACTTTGAGAAAGGTTGTTCTTAAACTGTTTGACTATTTGCTCACGCAGTTGTGGACAAAGGGGTGTACCTCGCCCCATCCTTTCTTGTGAAAGACTGAGCATTTTTTGGGAAGCTGTTTTCATACGGGGGCGGCATAGCTCGGTTGGTAGAGCGGCCATGCCAGCAACTTGAGGGCTGCAGGTTCGATTCTCGCTTCTGTCATCCTAGTCACTGCCATTGTGTCCTTGAGCAAGACACTTTACCCACCTGCTCCCAGTGCCACCCACACTGGTTTAAATGTAACTTAGATATTGGGTTTCACTATGTAAAGCGCTTTGAGTCACTAGAGAAAAGTGCTATATAAATATAATTCACTTCACTTATACCCAATCATGGCACCCACCTGTTCCCAATTAGCCTGCATACCTGTGGTATGTTCCAAATAAGTGTTTGATGAGCATTCCTCAACTTTATCAGTATTTATTGCCACCTTTCCCAACTTCTTTGTCATGTGTTTCTGGCATCAAATTCTAAAGTTAATGATTATTTGCGAAAAAAAAAATGTTTGAGTTTAAACATCAAATATGTTGTCTTTGTAGCATATTCAACTGAATATGGCTTGAAAAGGATTTGCAAATCATTGTATTCTGTTTATATTTACATCTAACACAATTTCCCATCTCATATGGAAACAGGGTTTGTACACAACACACACATACGCACACACACACACACACACACACACACACACACACACACACACACACACACACACACACATACGCACACACACACACACACACACACACACACACACACACACACACACACACACATACACACATACTGTACATTATTGTATGTGTGACCTTCTTGAGACCTCTGAAAAATGCCTACCTCTTTAGGTTCACCCTTTTTAGATATATCAAGATTTATATTTACAACATTAATAAAATATACATACTATTCCAATATAGAAAAAAATAAGTTTTTCTTGAATTTCTTTTGGATTTTGTTTTTTACTGGTTTTTCTACATTATGTGGGCTCTACCGAGGATGTCGTTGTGGTTTGTGTTGTGGTTTGTGCAGCCCTTTGAGACACTAGTGTTTTAGGGCTATATAAATAATCATTGATTGATACATTATTTATTTGATGTTATTACGATCTCTTTCTCTCTCTGTGTGTGTGTGTAAACATATTTTTTAAAATAATTTTTGCCAAAAGGGTCACATTTCAATGTCTTACATACACTTGTTATTTCATATGTTGCTCAGAAGGGGAGCACTTTCAAAACCGACACACAGTCAATTTGAAAAATTCCTCCTTTTTGGGACCACCCTCATTTTGATAGATTTCACCACCAGGGGTGCAAATGAGACATTCTCTATTAGATGCAATGGTTTTCCGTATAGGGACCATGATGTATGTCCTAACTTGTTCACACCTGCTCATACGGAAGCTACTTTTCCTTGATGGTGTCTCAAGAAGGGTAGAAATAAAATAAATGAATAAATACATACAGTGGATTGCGGGGACCCCTTGAGGTAGTTGTAAGGTGTCCCCAGCTGAATGACAGGTAGTTAACAGCAATGGAACCTCACTGGGTCCATTTGTACACTCTCAGTTACATTAACTTTGATATTATACATGTGGGCCAATAGATAGAAATGCTGTTAAATGTAGCTTTGATGTGGCAAGCTACTATTGCAGTGTAGCGTGTAGTGTAGCTTGCTACAATTCTCTGAGGATATCTTAACTACATTTAATGGAGAGTAACTTGTAGCTTAGCTTACTACATTTTCCAGGTCGCTTGCCCATCACTGTCTATTTGGCCTATCTCACATGTGAATAGTTTGAATACTGCAAACTTCAATACAGTAACACCTCATTTGTGTTTTATGTTCTGCAGACGTCCAGCAGGTGTCAGCAGAGAGTCATGAAGAGATTCCCTCCAAGCAGCAGGAGTGGAGCTCCAGTGTGGGACAGAAGGAGCTACAGGCCACCTCCCACATTAAAGAAGAAGAGGAGGAACTGTGGAAGCAGCTTCAAATGTTGGTGGAGGATAATGATGAAGATGAAGCTCAGTCCTTACAGCTTCATCACAGTCAAAGTGAGGAGAATATAGGGGCGGAGCTTGTAAGTCAACACATCACAGAAGCTGATGGAGAGCATTGTGAAGATATAAAGTCAGAACCAGACAGCATCTTTGCTCCACTGTCAGACATGGACCACATGATGTCACAGTCTTCTGATCACAGTGACCACATCCAAAAACCTTTGGAGAGTAAAAATGACTCTGAAGGTGATACGAGACATCACACTAACAACAAACACTTGGACTGCTCTGAATGTGGGAAATCATTTAGACAGAAGAGTCGTTTTACAGTACACATAAGGATACATACTGGAGAGAAACCTTTTACTTGCTCTGTTTGTAAGAAGAGTTTCTCCACAAAGCAACAAATGACCTCACACATGAGAACACACACTGGAGAGAAACCTTTTGCTTGCTCTTTTTGTAGGAAGAGTTTCTCCAGAAATCTTGACGTGACCACACACATGAGAACGCATACTGGAGAGAAACCTTTTACTTGCTCTGTTTGTAAGAAGAGTTTCTCAAGAAAACATTTCATGACCACACACGAGAACACATACTGGAGAGAAACCTTTTACTTGCTCCGTTTGCAGGAAAATTTTCCCCATAAAGCAACACATGACCACACACATGAGAACACACACTGGAGAGCAACCTTTTGCTTGCTCTGTTTGTAGGAAAAGTTTCTCAATGAAGCCTGCCTTGACCACACACATAAGGATACATACTGGAGAGAAACCTTTTACTTGCTCTGTTTGTAAGAAGAGTTTCTCCACAAAGCAACATATGACCACACACATGAGAATACATACTGGAGAGAAACCTTTTACTTGCTCTGTTTGTAAGAAGAGTTTCTGCAGAAAGCCTGACATGTCCACACACATGAGAACACACACTGGAGAGAAACCATTTAGTTGCACTGTGTGTAATAAGATGTTCCGGTATAAGTATCAGGTCAGTAAACACAAGTGTGTAACAGTCATGGAAGCTGCAGGGATTTAAAAACACTTAAACAGTGATTGTGCTAAATGTACTTTAAAAACACAGCATGTTTAAAGGCCTACTGAAAGCCACTACTAGCGACCACGCAGTCTGATAGTTTATATATCAATGATGAAATATTAACATTGCAACACTTGCCAATACGGCCTTTTTAGTTTATTAAATTGCAATTTTAAATTTCCCGCGAGTTTCTCGTTAAAAAAACGCCGCGGGATGATGACGCGTATGCCTGACGTCACGGACTGTCAGGAAATATTAGGTTGCACTACTAGCGGCTAAAAGTCGTCTGCTTACACAATATTTTGGACATCTGTGTTGCTGAATCTCTTGCAATTTTTTTTCATTTAATGATGGAGACTATAAATAATAATGCGGTGGGTGGATTGCAGCTGTCTTTAGCACCGAGACACAGCTGGTGTTTCTTTGTTTGTTGTGAAGCTTTAACACAGAGCGGTCAAACGAACATGTTTTCTCTCCGTCAACCAGCATGTTTTTGGATGGGAAAATGGTGATATATATCTAACATGAGACATCAGTGGATTATTTGTCGTCTTGTAGCAGCTGTCAAAAAAGGCAGCTGTGAGCTTGGCTCCTCGGCTTCTCTCTGAGACACTGCGTGTTCACCGCAGCCGTCCAACCTCGAGGTATAACTTTACTATCTTTAAAATCTCACTTAAACACTATTAAAACAATAAGCAGATAAGGGATCTTCCAGAATTATCCTAGTATATGTGTCTAATTACATCTGAAACGCTCACACTGCCGCCGCCCGGAGCCGTCGCTTTTTTTTTTATTATTTTTTTTTTATTCTAGTCCTTCACTATCAATATCCTAATTCACAAATATTTCATTCTCGCTCAAATTAATGGGGAAATTGTCGCTTTTCCGGTCCAAATTGCTCTTACTGCTGGTGGCTCCCATTATAAACAATGTGAATATGTGTGGAGCCCTACAACCCGTGACATCACGAGCACATCGTCTGCTACTTCCGGTACAGGCAAGACTTTTTCTATTAGCGACCTAAAGTTGTGAACTTTATCCTTGATGTTCTCTACTAAATCATTTCAGCAAAAATATGGCAATATGGTGAAATGATGAAGTATGACACATAGAATGGAGCTGCTATCCCCCTTTAAATAAGAACATCTCATTTCAGTAGGCCTTTAAAATGAATGTATATTTGAAGTTGTATGTAGTGTTTCTCATCTTCTACTGTTATATGTTGGCCTGTAGTTACTTTTTTAGTTGTGTGCATGTATTAAATATTAAATATGTAGCTAATATTTTTTTTTCTTCTCATCTTTGAAGACAGGACATTTTAATATTTTCATTTGTTTTTGTGTCTTATAAAATCTCCCCAAAAATTACCATTGCATATTATTGATGTTATTATCCAATTGTAAGTAGGAATGAATAACATTGTTAACAAAATGTGGACTCTGGTAGATGAGCAGCATTGTTACATCATGGTTGATAACTACTGCAAAACATCAACAAAGATGAAAAAGTCTGAAGTTAGCAACACATCACTGAACTTTAGAGTCATCGTGAGTGGAGTTGCTTGTTTATTCATCAATAAATGCAATTGGAATGTAGAAAAAGTACTTTAGAGTTGCAATGCATACAGAGAGGACATATGTGCCATTTAGTGTTTTACACTGCAGCATCTATTCAAGCAGCAAGCAGCAAGCAGCAGCACATTTACTGCTGAGAGACAGACTCAGCTGCACACATTTCATTTAGAAAAGAGTAAGGTTGGAAACTTCTCTTGTTGCCGTATTTGTGTTTAATCTTAGTAAATGTTGGGGGAGATTTTCATTGAACAAAACAGTTTTTTAGTATTTTATTTTGAAAGTAAACCAGATAATGTATTATTATGTTTAAGCGTGGCTTTCTGTTCCACTGAAGCAGATCTTAGCTCCATTGACCTGCCGCATTGTGCCATCTGGCAAATATAAAAGCTCTGCTTATATTTAGCGCAGGGTTGTGGTACGGCACAGACAAAGGGTTCGGCAGCTGTGGAAATCGACACATTGACTTGAATTGAAAATGAAAAAGTCCTCGCCATATCCCAGGTATCAATACGCGCATTTGCATGGTTTGCACACATTGTTTAGCTGTGACAATCCCATTCAAGAGCAGGCAAACATTCCAGGGAGACAGAAGAGGCGCCCCTTACAAAAAAGGTGAGAAACAGGTAAATGCTGGGGAGAGCGCTGAGTAAAATGAAAAAATGTTCAGTCAAAGCTTGGGCCGCTGGAGAGGTGGTCCAGACCGAGGCCGAGGGAAGAAATAGAAAAACCACATAGCCATAGCACACATAAACGTGCGTAAGAGAGAAACATCAAAGAACACAAAGGACATTAAAAGAGCAGATCTGATGCAACCAGCTGCCACTCCAGCAGTGTTATTTCTACTTACTGCTACAAAAGTAAAAGTAAAACAACAACAAATAATTAACCAATAATATATATTGCGCACACACGATTGCACCATGCATTCACAGGCAACCAAACAAAAACATAATTTCAACACCCATATACACTGTGGGGCCTCTGCGGTGTTCCACACCATCATCTGCTGGGGTGGGAGGAGCATGGCCAGAGACAGGAGCAGACCCAACAAAGCAACCAAGAGAGCCGCCCACCAACTCTCGGCCAGTGTCCAGTCCGCATGGATGAGCGAGGACGCGTCCAAGGAGACCAAGGTGTCCGATACCTGCTCATTCAGCCAAGACACTGTGAAGCTTGTCCATCACGGCGCTCAGCGCCTGCTCTACAGTCCTGTCTCTTCATCCGCATCTCCTCCAGTCTCTCCAAATGGACTCTGGGAGACCCAGCAGTTGGTCTCCATGGCCAAAAGGCTCCCGGTAGGCAAATCCAGAAGTTCACAAAAAAAGCAACGCAGAAGTCACGAAAGTGCCACCCCTTGTCACACAGTCCCAAAGGGTCCCCAACAAAAAGGCAAAAAAACCCCACATGAAAAGAAGAGGGAAACAGCAGGAAGAGAAAAGGATGACACAAGAGCACAGAGCTCCTGCCACCAGCAGCCACTACCATCTTAATGACATACTTGACTACAAGGTGTATCGCCACAATTTCAACCACTTTTACGCTTCTGTCATTGTAATGAATGACACACGGGGGCGCCACTAACTCCCATCGCATCATTTATTTTTTAAATGTTGATATTTTTTAAACAAAGCACTTACTGTAACCTAACTATTTTTTTTAACATTTTTAGATTTCCGAAATAAATAACTTATTATAAAATAATTTTAAAAAATCGATTTATTTTCCATTTAAGGCTGCTGAACACATCTTTCATGTTTGTGTACAGATCTGTGCTGTTTCACCTTATTTTTTAATGACGATTGTTTTGTATGTAATGGTTTATGATGACGTTGTTATTGAAATACAGATGACACAAAAGAAGCATGGTAAGTAAGTGTGGCAAAGCAAGTTAACGGAAGTGACGTCTGTTACGCACATGCGTGGACCGATGGGGTGATAAAGCAAGATGGCGTCTGACGTAGAAGGCCTAAAGGCGGGCATTATATTTCTGTATTCTTACATATATGTTGTTTCATAGAGTACACACGGTTAATAATTGTTTGTAGCCGGATACATCAGTCTGAGCGCACTTTGTTTACTAGCTTATTTTAAGAAAGTTTGCAGCTAGTTTAGCTGGCTAGTTAGCTTAGCTTGTTAGCTGCTAACAAAGAGACGAGGAAGTTATTTAAACATCGCTAAGTAGGGAACTAATGTGAGTGTAAAGTGTTGTGATTGTGGGAAAATGTGCCAAAGAACCACAGCATAGTATGAGGAGGAACTTTGGCCAAGAAAAGAGGAGAAGGAGCGACAACATCAACTACTGGATGTTTATTATAGGAAACATCATCAAGTTGTGTTACACAGAACAGCTTTGTTTACTTCTTACTCTCACATCTTTACTAACTTTATACTTCATTACCAACATTATTCTTAAATATATTGTGGATGACAAGTTTGGTTGTCTCGTGAGGATGATGTAAATACAGTTGTGTTCAAAAGTTTACATACACTTGTAAGAACATCATGTTATGGTTGTCTCGAGTTTCAAATACTTTCTACAACTCTTATTTTTTTGTGATGTAGTGATTGGAGCACATACTTGTTGGTCACTAAAAACATTCATGAAGTTTGCTTCTTTTATGAATTTATTATGGGTCTACTGAAAACGTGACCAAATATGCTGGGTCAAAAGTATAAATACAGCAATGTTATATGCAGTATATATACAGCAATATTATTATAAATACAGCAATGTTATATGCAGTATATATACAGCAATATTATTATATATACAGCAATGTTATATGCAGTATATATACAGCAATATTATTATGTATACAGCAATGTTATATGCAGTATATATACAGCAATATTATTATATATACAGCAATGTTAGTATACAAACAGCAATGACGGTGGGCATGGTGTTCCTGGGATTAAAGCCCTCACCTTTTTTTCCTCCAAACATTTTGCTGGGTATTGTGGCCAAACAGCTCATTTTATGTTTCATCTGGCATCACATGGACGAAGATAAGACTTTCTGGAGTAAAGTTCCATGGTCAGATGAAACAAAAAATTAGCTGTTTGGCCACAATGTCCAGCAATATTTTTCGAGGAAAAAAATGTGAGGCCTTTAATCCCAGGAACACCATTCCACCGTCAAGCATGGTGGTGTCTGTTATCTACTGCCCTCCAGGGCCCTATTCAAACTTTATCAGTGAATTCTCAGAGTTGTTGCTGATCTAGTGATGCACGCCGATAATATAATTATAATGGGGGACTTTAATATTCATATGAATACCCCATGCGTGGCGCTCCAGACTAATTGATAGCTTCGGCCTTACACAAATAATAAATGAACCGACGCATCGCAGCCATAATACGATAGACCTAGTGCTTGTCAGAGGTATCACCGTTTCCAAAGTTATGATACTCCCGTATACTAAAGTAATGTCCGATCATTACCTTATAAAATTTGAAGTTCAGACTCATGTTCGGCACACTCATAATAATAAATGCTACAGCAGCCGCAACATTGATGCTGCCACAACGACAACTCTTGCTGACCTACTGCCCTCGGTAATGGCACCATTCCCAAAGTATGTGGGCTCTATTGATAACCTCACTAACAACTTTAACAACGCCCTGCGCGAAACCATTGATAACATAGCACCGCTAAAGTTAAAAAAGGCTCCAAAAAAGCGTACCCCGTGGTTTACAGAAGAAACTGGAGCTCAGAAATTATTATGTAGAAAGCTGGAATGCAAATGGCGCACGACTAAACTTGAGGTGCACCATCAAGCATGGAGTGATAGTTTAATAACTTATAAACGCATGCTTACCTTAGCTAAATCTAAATATTACTCAAATCTCATCCACCGTAATAAAAACGATCCTAAATTTTTGTTTAGTACGGTAGCATCGCTAACCCAACAAGGGACTCCTTCCAGTAGCTCCACCCACTCAGCTGATGACTTTATGCAATTCTTTAGTAAGAAAATTGAAGTCATTAGAAAGGAGATTAAAGACAATGCGTCCCAGCTACAACGGGGTTCTATTAACACTGACACGATTGTATATACGGCGGATACTGCCCTCCAAAATTGTTTCTCCCGTTTTGAGGAAATAACATTAGAGGAATTGTTACAACGTGTAAATGGAATAAAACAAACAACATGTTTACTTGACCCTCTTCCTGGGAAACTGATCAAGGAGCTCTTTGTATTATTAGGTCCATCAGTGCTAAATATTATAAACTTATCACTCTCCTCGGGCACTGTTCCCCTAGCATTCAAAAAAGCGGTTATTCATCCTCTTCTTAAAAGACCTAACCTCGATCCTGACCTCATGGTAAACTACCGACCGGTGTCTCACCTTCCCTTCATTTCAAAAATCCTCGAAAAAATTGTTGCGGAGCAGTTAAATGAACACTTAGCGTCTAACAATCTATGTGAAACCTTTCAATCCGGTTTCAGGGCAAATCACTCCACGGAGACAGCCCTCGCAAAAATGACTAATGATCTATTGCTAACGATGGATT
Source organism: Nerophis ophidion (assembly GCF_033978795.1). Classification (NCBI taxonomy): domain Eukaryota; kingdom Metazoa; phylum Chordata; class Actinopteri; order Syngnathiformes; family Syngnathidae; genus Nerophis; species Nerophis ophidion. Next base: position 574,346 of record NW_026906962.1, on the reverse strand, counting down.
CTGATGCGTCATCTATGTTGCTGCTCCTCGATCTTAGCGCTGCTTTCGATACCGTCGATCATAATATTTTATTAGAACGTATCAAAACACGAATTGGTATGTCAGACTTAGCCCTGTCTTGGTTTAACTCTTATCTTACTGATAGGATGCAGTGTGTCTCCCATAACAATGTGACCTCGGACTACGTTAAGGTAACGTGTGGAGTTCCCCAGGGTTCGGTCCTTGGCCCTGCACTCTTCAGCATCTACATGCTGCCGCTAGGTGACATCATACGCAAATACGGTGTTAGCTTTCACTGTTATGCTGATGACACCCAACTCTACATGCCCCTAAAGCTGACCAACACGCCGGATTGTAGTCAGCTGGAGGCGTGTCTTAATGAAATTAAACAATGGATGTCCGCTAACTTTTTGCAACTCAACGCCAAAAAAACGGAAATGCTGGTTATCGGTCCTGCTAGACACCGACCTCTATTTAATAATACAACTCTAACATTTGACAACCAAACAATTAAACAAGGCGACAGGGTAAAGAATCTGGGTATTATCTTCGACCCAACTCTCTCCTTTGAGGCACACATTAAAAGCGTTACTAAAACGGCCTTCTTTCATCTCCGTAATATCGCTAAAATTCGCTCCATTCTGTCCACTAAAGACGCTGAGATCATTATCCATGCGTTTGTTACGTCTCGCCTCGACTACTGTAACGTATTATTTTCGGGTCTCCCCATGTCTAGCATTAAAAGATTACAGTTGGTACAAAATGCGGCTGCTAGACTTTTGACAAGAACAAGAAAGTTTGATCACATTACGCCTGTACTGTATATACCTTTATATACATATATACATACATATATACTGTATATACCTTTATATACATATATACATACATATATACCTATACTGTATACACCTTAATATACATATATACAAACATATATACCTATACTGTATATACCTTTATATACATATATACATACATATATACCTATACTGGCTCACCTGTACTGGCTTCCTGTGCACTTAAGATGTGACTTTAAGGTTTTACTACTTACGTATAAAATACTACACGGTCTAGCTCCATCCTATCTTGCCGATTGTATTGTACCATATGTCCCGGCAAGAAATCTGCGTTCAAAGGACTCCGGCTTATTAGTGATTCCCAAAGCCCAAAAAAAGTCTGCGGGCTATAGAGTGTTTTATTTTCGGGCTCCAGTACTCTGGAATGCCCTCCCGGTAACAGTTTGAGATGCCACCTCAGTAGAAACATTTAAGTCTCACCTTAAAACTCATTTGTATACTCTAGCCTTTAAATAGACTCCCTTTTTAGACCAGTTGATCTGCCGTTTCTTTTCTTTTTCTCCTATGTCCCACTCTCCCTTGTGGAGAGGGTCCGGTCCGATCCGGTGGCCATGTACTGCTTGCCTGTGTATCGGCTGGGGACATCTCTGCGCTGCTGATCCGCCTCCGCTTGGGATGGTTTCCTGCTGGCTCCGCTGTGAACGGGACTCTCGCTGCTGTGTTGGATCCGCTTTGGACTGGACTCTCGCGACTGTGTTGGATCCATTACGGATTGAACTTTCACAGTATCATGTTAGACCCGCTCGACATCCATTGCTTTCCTCCTCTCCAAGGTTCTCATAGTCATCATTGTCACCGACGTCCCACTGGGTGTGAGTTTTCCTTGCCCTTATGTGGGCCTACCGAGGATGTCGTAGTGGTTTGTGCAGCCCTTTGAGACACTAGTGATTTAGGGCTATATAAATAAACATTGATTGATTGATTGATATGTATATCATATAAAGGTGCTAATCTATGGGATGATTAATAATTAGAAATAAAATATGTCACATTTCAATATTTCAAACACCTATAAAAACACTATTATGAATAAGTCTAATATTGTATGATGAATATATATACGGCTTCACGGGGGCAGAGGGGTTAGTGCGTCTGCCTCACAATACGAAGTTCCTGCAGTCCTGGGTTCAAATTCAGGCTCGGGATCTTTCTGTGTGGAGTTTGCATGTTCTCCCCGTGAATGCGTGGTTTCCCTCCGGGTACTCCGGCTTCCTCCCACCTCCAAAGACATGCACCTGGGGATAGGTTGATTGGCAACACTAAATGGTCCCTAGTGTGTGAATGTTGTCTATCTGTGTTGGCCCTGCGATGAGGTGGCGACTTGTCCAGGGTGTACCCCGCCTTGCGCCCGATTGTAGCTGAGATAGGCGCCAGCGCCCCCCGCGACCCCGAAAGGGAATAAGCGGTAGAAAATGGATGGATGGATGGAATATATATACACTTACATTTTTTTAATGTATGTAAAATATGTTTTGTACTGATTACTCTCACCTTTTCAGTCAAATTGTTCTGTTCAATTTTTAATAAAAGTACACAATGTTGCAAATTAATGCATGTACTCGAGTAAGAAAAAACACTTATACAAAATATCTAATCTATAAATGTAAAGATCATATTAAACAGATTGTTAGACAAACAACAATGTCACACATGTTATATGTGCTGATGTTGTTAGAAAGTCAAAATGAAAGTCTGGACAGTTTATTTCAAATCCTGCAGTTTCATTTGCTGCTGCTGTTCTCACCAGCACACTTGTGTTTCTTACACTGGTACTTAGAAGACAATCTTTCACCACACACACTGCAACTCAACACTTTCTCTCCTGGGTGTCTTCTCATGTGTCTTACAAGGGTTGATCGGTCACAAAAGCTTCTGTTGCAGATTGAACAGGAAAAAGGTTTTTCACCAGTGTGTGTTCTCATGTGTCTTTTCAAACTCAGACTTTGTGTAAAACCTTTACCACAGATTGAACAGGAAAAAGGTTTTTCACCAGTGTGTATTCTCATGTGTCTTACAAGGGTTGATTGTCGACTAAAGCTTCTGTTGCAGATTGAACAGGAATGTGATTTTTCACCAGTGTGTGTTTTCATGTGTACTTTCACATCTGTACTATGTGTAAAACCTTTACCACGGATTGAACAGGAAAAAGGTTTTTCACCAGTGTGTCTTCTCATGTGTCTTTTCAAACTCAGACTTTGTGTAAAACCTTTACCACAGATTGAACAGGAAAAAGGTTTTTCACCAGTGTGTGTTCTCTTGTGTACTTTCAAATATCGACTTTGTGTAAAGCATTTACCACAGATTGAACAAGAAAAAGGTTTTTCTCCAGTGTGTGTTCTCATGTGTACTTTCAGACTACGACGGTATTTAAAAGTTTTGTGAGAGTGAGAAGATGTGAAGTGAGTGTTGTCAGTGTGACATGTCTTATCATCTTTAGAGTCTTCATCATCAGTGTCAGGAGAGTGTGACGTTGTGTCCTCACTATCTGATAGTGGAGCTAAGAGCTTGTCTGCTTGTGATCCTCCACAGTGGTCTCCATCAGCTTCTGTTGTCATGTGTTGTGTTGAGCTGCTGCTTGGAGGCTCCCCCCCTCCCCTCTCCTCACTTTCACCTTTCACCTCATCATCTTCACTCTTCACAGGGACACCAGTCACTGGGAACTCCTCCAACCATTTAGGCTGACTGATGCCCTCTTCCTCCTCTTCCTCTTTAATGTGCGGCGCCTCTTGGTCCTCCTCTTCCTCTTTAAAGTAGGGGGTCAGTGGGTCCTCCTCTTCCTCTTTAATCTGAGGAGTCAGCGGGATCTCTTGCTCCGATTGTAGCTGAGATAGGCGCCTGCGCCCCCGCGACCCTGAAAAAGAATAAGCGGTAGTAAATGGATGGATGGGTCAGCGTGTTCTCTTGCTTCGTAAAGTGAGGGGTCAGTGGATCATCTTCTTCCTTTTCAATGTGAGGGGTCAGCGTGTGGGCTTCACAGTGGCAGAGGGGTTAGTGCGTTTGCCTCACAATACGAAGGTCCTGTAGTCCTGGGTTCAATTCCAGACAGAGGATCTTTCTGTGTGGAGTTTGCATGTTCTCCCCGTGAATGCGTGGGTTCCCTCCGGATACTCCGGCTTCCTCCCACTTCCAAAGACATGCACCTGGGGATAGGTTGATTGGCAACACTAAATTGGCCCTAGTGTGTGAATGTGAGTGTGAATGTTGTCTGTCTACCTGCGATGAGGTGGCGACTTGTCCGGGGTGTACCCCGCCTTTTGCCTGATTGTAGCTGAGATAGGCGCCTGCGCCCCCCGCGACCCTGAAAGAGAATAAGCGGTAGAAAATGGATGGATTGGTCAGCGTGTTCTCTCGCTCCTTAAAGGGAGGGGTCAGTGGATCCTCCTCTTCCTTTTTGATGTGTAAGATCAGTGGGTCCTCCGCTTGCCCTTTAATGTGAAGGGTCAGTTTAACATTATGGGTCTGTGGCGTCTCGTCTTCCTCTTTAATGTGGGGGGACTGTGGCTCCTCTCCTCCCTCTTTGATGTGTTGGGACTGTGGTACCTCTTCTTCCTTGTGTATGTGCGGGGACTGTGGTTCCTTCTCCTGCTCATGAGGTAGATGTTCTTCATTGAGGTCTGCGGGACAGGACAAAACAAACATTCTTCAGAAAAGTCCAGCTTTGCTCAGTCACATGAGACATTGTCCTGCACCAACATATGATCTCACAATCTCATCAGTTTCCCCTCACAGCAGTCAGGGTACTTCCAGCTGACACATGCAGAAGACCTTCAGGGGAATGTCTTCCCAGGCCAACGTCCAATCCACCTTATTCATATAAAATCATCCTAAAAGTCATTCCTGCAATCCTTAATGGTAGACGCCATATGTGAAAGTGTGCTGTTCTCCCTCTGAATAAGTCATACACACACAGGAAATAATGTACCACATGCCAGCCTCCACGCAGTAGTACTAGTGATGAGCTCCCCCTGCTGGTGGACAATAATTACTGCCATTTTCACATTCATCTTTAGAGACATGTCCGTTATAAAAGAAGCATGAGCACAGTCAACATGTTGGCCAAAAAAGATGACATCTGTGTTGCTTTCATTTAGATCAGGGGTGCCCACACTTTCTGCAGGCGAGCTACTTTTCAATTGACCAACTCGAGGGGATCTACCTCGTTTATATATATCATTTATATTTATTTATTTATGAAAGAGACATTTTTGTAAACAAGTTAAATGTGTTTAATGATAATACAAGCATGTGTAACACATATAGATGTCTTTCTTTCATACAGACAAGAATATAAGTTGGTGTATTACCTGATTCTGATGACTTGCATTGATTGGAATCAGACAGTAATGATGATAACGCCCACATTTTCAAATGGAGGAGAAAAAAAGTTGTCCTTTCTGTACAATACCACATGAAAGTAGTTGGTTTTTGGCATCTAATTCATCCAGCTTCCATACACTTTACAAGAAAAACATTGGCGGCAAATTCCGTAGCTTGCTTGATTGACATTCACGGCACCCGAGGGTCTTGTGAGATGACGCTGGCTGCTGCCAGTTCATTATTATGAAAAAATGACAGAGAGGAAGGCGAGAAACACTTTTTATTTCAACAGACTTTCGCGCCGTCCCTTCCGTCAAAACTCTAAAGGCCGACTGCACATTTCCTATCTTCACAATAAAAGCCCTGCTTCATGCTGCCTGCACTAACAAAATAAGAGTCTCGGAAAGCTGGCGTGCACAAGTGATGTGCACGCCAGCTTTCTGAGGGATCGCTTGTGCACGCCAGTTTTCCGAGACTCTGTATTTAGTTAGCGCAGGCAGCATGAAGCAGGGCTTTTATTGTGAAGATAGGAAATGTGCAGTCGGCCTTTAGAGTTTTGACGTAAGGTACGGCGCGAGAGTCTGTTGAAATAAAAAGTGTTTCTCGCCTTCCTCTCGGTCATATTTTCATAATAATGATCTTGCAGCAGCCAGCGTCATCTCACAAGACCCTCCGGTACCGTGAATGTCATTTAAGTGACGTCTTGGTGAAGATTGATGATCACTCATTTTTAGGTTTATCTTTTTTAAAAGCCTGGCTGGAGATCGACTGACACACCCCCCGCGGTCGACTGGTAGCTCGCGATCGACGTAATGGCCACCCCTGATTTAGATAGTGTCACCACAGTTAAACTGGGATAAAGTAATCAGATTACTGACTACACCTTCAAAAGATAACTTGTTTATCTTATTAATAATAGTAATAATGGATTACATTAATTTAGTGCGTTTCTGGACACTCAAATTGCGTTAGAGTGAGAACTGAGAAGGCATCATTCATGCAGTCCACACATTCAATGTAGTACGCTACATTTAATTATAATAATTATAATAATAATTAAAGCTGCAAGCAGCGTTGGTCGGGTCCGCCGTTGGCCGCCGCCGCCGTGTCCCGAGTCCCGATCTTAGTCAGACCAACATAGAGGTCTTTGTTTCATGTCTCTACGACATTCCTAACAGAAGTTACAAGCAGTTTTGTCTGGAAAAAGGTGACGGCTTTTTACAAAACTTTTATTTTGAAGGGGTAATTGCCAACTTCCTGTCGATTTTAACTGAAAGATGCCACCTATCAAAATGTAGGTCTAAGTGAGACCTACACAGAGGTTTTTGTTTCATGTCTGTCCGACGTTCCTACCAGAAGTTACAAGCAGTTTTATCCGTTTCCTCTTCCTAGGAGCAGTTTTTCTGTGTTTTTTTCAAAAATTGCAATAGAGCGCAATTTTTAGTTTTAAGGTTTGGTTTTTTCACTAGATCGCAATTTCTGCCAGTCCTGATGTGTGTGCCAAGTTTGGTGAGTTTTGAAGCATTTTAAGGGGGTCAAATTAAAGCTCAAAGAGGCAAAAATAGCGTTTTTTGCGAAAATGTTGCTTTGAATGAGTTTTTGCAAAATTTCTGTTGATTTTGGGTATAGACCTTTTCAATTGGAAATGTAGGTCTTAGTCAGACCTACACAGAGGTTTTTGTTTCATGTCTCTACGACATTCCTAACGGAAGTTACAAGCAGTCTGTTTTTTGTCTCTTCCTAGGGGGCGCTAGCTTGCAATTTTAATTTTTGGGGTTTGGTTGCTTAATAAGTTGGTCTGCCGCTCCATACCAATGTGTGTGTCAATTTTGGTGAGTTTTGAAGCATGTTAAGGGGGTCAAATTAGGGTGCGAAGGTGCGAGCGCGCCTTGGGTTGCTGCCCCCGAGCCCCAGGGCTTAAGACGCCTTCGTCCCACTATTTAATGCATTGTGAAAGTAATGCAGTTGTTGTATTGAAGTGAAAATATCTAGCTTCCTGTTGATTTTTGCCAAAGTATGTTAATTATTCAAATGTAGGTCTAGGTCAGACCTACATAGTGGTTTTTGTTTCATGTCTCTACGACATTCCTACCGGAAGTTACAAGCAGTTTTGTCTTTGTTTTCTTCCTAGGAGCAGTTTGTCCGTGTTGTATTCCTAGGGGGCGCTAGAGCACAATTTTGAGTTTTGGAGTTTGGTTTTTTCATCAGCTCGCAATTTCTGCCAGTCCTGATGTGTGTGCCAAGTTTGGTGAGTTTTGAAGCATTTTAAGGGGGTCAAATTACAGCTCAAAGAGGCAAAAATTATCTTTTTTAGGAAAATTTGCGCAGGGGATCTTTGAAGGCGCGTAAAATCAAACCCTTAAAACTTATCACAATTTTGTCCGACCACTTTTTTTAAAAGGGTTCAATCTCTCTCCTGTGCGAGTTTGAAGCCGAAACGACAAACGCACTGGGAGGAGTTTCGATTTGAAAAAGGTTACGGGTTTTCACGAAAACTTTTATTTTGAAGGGGTAATTGCCAACTTCCTGTTGATTTTTTCTGCTAGCTGTCAATTATTAAAATGTAGGTCTAAGTAAGACCTACATAGAAGTTTTTGTTTCATGTCTTTCCGACATTCCTACCGGAAGTTACAAGCAGTTTTGTCTATGTTTTCTTCCTGGAAGCAGTTTTTTCTGTGTTTTATTCAAAAATTGCGCTAGAGCGCAATTTTGATTATTATTTTTTTTTTTTTTCATTAGATCGCAATTTCTGCCAGTCCTGATGTGTGTGCCAAGTTTGGTGAGTTTTGAAGCATTTTAAGGGGGGCAAATTACAGCTCAAAGAGGCAAAAATTGCATTTTTTTGTGAAAATTTGGCTTTGAATGGGTTTTTGAAAATTTTTTGTTGATTTTGGCCCCAGAAGATACAATTATGGAATTTAGGTCTAAGTCAGACCTACATAGAGGTTTTTGTTTCATGTCTCTACGACATTCCTAACGGAAGTTACAAGCAGTCTGTTTTTTTTTTCGTTTTAGGGGGCGCTAGAGCGCAATTTTGATTTTTGGGGTTTGGTTGCTTAATAAGTTGGGAAGGCCCACCGTACCGACGTGTGTGTCAACTTTGGTGAGTTTTGAAGCATGTTAAGGGGGTCAAATTAGGGTGCGAAGGAGCGGAATAAACAATAATAATAATAATTAAAGCTGCAAGCAGCGTTGGTCGGGTCCGCCGTTGGCCGCCGCCGCAGCCGTGTCCCGAGTCCCGATCTTAGTCAGACCAACATAGAGGTCTTTGTTTCATGTCTCTACGACATTCCTAACAGAAGTTACAAGCAGTTTTGTCTGGAAAAAGGTGACGGCTTTTTACAAAACTTTTATTTTGAAGGGGTAATTGCCAACTTCCTGTTGATCTTAACTGAAAGATGCCACCTATCAAAATGTAGGTCTAAGTGAGACCTACACAGAGGTTTTTGTTTCATGTCTGTCCGACGTTCCTACCAGAAGTTACAAGCAGTTTTATCCGTTTCCTCTTCCTAGGAGCAGTTTTTCTGTGTTTTTTTCAAAAATTGCAATAGAGCGCAATTTTTAGGTTTAAGGTTTGGTTTTTCCACTAGATCGCAATTTCTGCCAGTCCTGATGTGTGTGCCAAGTTTGGTGAGTTTTGAAGCATTTTAAGGGGGTCAAATTAAAGCTCAAAGAGGCAAAAATAGCGTTTTTTGCGAAAATGTTGCTTTGAATGAGTTTTAGCAAAATTTCTGTTGATTTTGGGTATAGACCTTTTTAATTGGAAATGTAGGTCTTAGTCAGACCTACACAGAGGTTTTCGTTTCATGTCTCTACGACATTCCTAACGGAAGTTACAAGCAGTCTCTTTTTTGTCTCTTCCTAGGGGGCGCTAGCTTGCAATTTTAATTTTTGGGGTTTGGTTGCTTAATAAGTTGGTCTGCCGCTCCATACCGATGTGTGTGTCAATTTTGGTGAGTTTTGAAGCATGTTAAGGGGGTCAAATTAGGGTGCGAAGGTGCGAGCGCGCCTTGGGTTGCTGTCCCCGAGCCCCACGGCAGGAGAAGCCTTGCTGCCACTATTTAATGCATTGTGAAAGTAATGCAGTTGTTGTATTGAAGTGAAAATATCAAGCTTCCTGTTGATTTTTGCCAAAGTATGTCAATTATTCAAATGTAGGTCTAAGTCAGACCTACATAGTGTTTTTTGTTTCATGTCTCTCTGACATTCCTACCGGAAGTTACAAGCAGTTTTGTCTTTGTTTTCTTCCTAGGAGCAGTTTGTCCGTGTTGTATTCCTAGGGGGCGCTAGAGCACAATTTTGAGTTTTGGAGTTTGGTTTTTTCATCAGCTCGCAATTGTTTCCAGTCCTGATGTGTGTGCCAAGTTTGGTGTGTTTTGAAGCATTTTAAGGGGGTCAAATTACAGCTCAAAGAGGCAAAAATGACATTTTTTAGGAAAATTTGCGCAGGGGTTCTTTGAACGCGCGTAAAATCAAAACCGGAAAACTTATCACAATTTTGTCCGACCACTTTTTTTAAAAGGGTTCAATCTCTCTCCTGTGCGAGTTTGAAGCCGAAACGACAAACGCACTGGGAGGAGTTTTGATTTGAAAAAGGTGACGGGTTTTCACGAAAACTTTTATTTTGAAGGGGTAATTGCCAACTTCCTGTTGATTTTTTCTGCTAGCTGTCAATTATTAAAATGTAGGTCTAAGTAAGACCTACATAGAAGTTTTTGTTTCATGTCTTTCCGACATTCCTACCGGAAGTTACAAGCAGTTTGGTCTGTGTTTTCTTCCTAGAAGCAGTTTTTTCTGTGTTTCATTCCAAAAATTTTGTAGAGCGCAATTTTGAGTTTTAGAATTTTTTTTTTTCATTAGATTGCAATTTCTGGCAGTCCTGATGTGTCTGCCAAGTTTGGTGAGTTTTGAAGCATTTTAAGGGGGTCAAATTACAGCTCAAAGAGGCAAAAATAGCATTTTAGGCGAAAATTTTGCTTTGAAAGGGTTTTGCAAAATTTCTGTTGATTTTAGGTATAGGAGTTTCTGATGGGGAATTTAGGTCTAGGTCAGTTCTACATAGAGGATTTTGTTTCATGTCTCTACGACATTCCTACCGGAAGTTACAAGCAATCCATTTTTTGTCTTTTCCTAGGGGGCGCTAGAGCGCAATTTTGATTTTTCTGGTTCGGCTCCCTAATATGTTGGGAAGAAACTCCTCACCGACGCGTGTGTCAAATTTGGTGTGCTTTGAGGCATGGTCAGTGGGTCAAAATACAGCGCATATGCGAGTATCGGTGCGGAAGAAAGAAAGAATAATAATAATAAAACGCAGCAGATTCAATAGGGTCCTTGCATGGCAAAGGACATGGATGTCCTTTGCCATTGCAGGGCGGACCCTAATAAAACGCAGCAGATTCAATAGGGTCCTTGCATGGCAAAGGACATGGATGTCCTTTGCCATTGCAGGGCGGACCCTAATTAAAGCTGCAAGCAGCGTTGGTCGGGTCCGCCGTTGGCCGCCGCCGCCGTGTCCCGGGTCCCGATCTTAGTCAAACCAACATAGAGGTTTTTATTTCATGTCTCTACGACATTTCTAACAGAAGTTACATGCAGTTTTTTCTGGGGTTTTTCCTAGGGGGCGCTAAGCGCAATTTAGATTTTTGGGGTTTGGTTTTTTATTAGATGGCAGTTTTTGCCAGTCCTGATATGTGTGTAAAATTTGGTGAGTTTTGAAGCATGTTAAGGGGGTGAAATTACAGATCGGCGATTCTGGATGTTGTTGATAAATGGCTTTCGGTCTGCATAACATAGCTTTAACTTGCACTTTGAAGCATTTTAAGTGGGTCAAATTACAGCTCAAAGAGGCAAAAACGTCATTTTTTAGGAAAATTTGCGCAGGGGTTTTTTGAAGGCGCGTAAAATCAAAACCTGAAAACTTATCAAAACTTTGATCTATACTTTTAATCAGAAGGGTTCAAAGTCTCCCCTGTGCGAGTTTGAAGCCGAAACGACAAACGGGCTCAGAGGAGATAACTTTTGAAGAAAGGTGACGGGTTTTCACAAAACTTTTATTTTGAAGGGGCAATTTTTAACTTCCTGTTGATATTTGCCGAAGGATGTCAATTATCGAAATGTAGGTCTAAATCAGACCTACCTAGAAGTTTTTGTTTCATGTCTTTCCGGCATTCCTACCCGAAGTTACAAGCAGTTTTGTCTGTGGTTTCTTCCTGGAAGCAGTTTTTTCTGTGTTTTATTGAAAAATTGCGCTAGAGCACAATTTTGAGATTTTTTTTTTTTTTTTTTCATTAGATCACAATTTCTGCCAGTCCTGATGTGTGTGCCAAGTTTGGTGAGTTTTGAAGCATTTTAAGGGGGTCAAATTACAGCTCAAAGAGGCAAAATTAGCATTTTTTGCGAAAATTTTGCTTTGAAAGGGTTTTGCAAAATTTCTGTTGATTTTAGGTATAGGACTTTCTGATGGGGAATTTAGGTCTAGGTCAGTTCTACATAGAGGATTTTGTTTCATGTCTCTACGACATTCCTAACGGAAGTTACGAGCAATCTGTTTTTTGATTTTCGTAGGGGGCGCTAGAGCGCATTTTTCATTTTTCGGGTTTGGTTTTTTATTAGATGGCAATTTTCGCCAGTTCTGATGAGTGTGTGAAATTTGGTGAGTTTTGGAGCATGGTCAGTGGGTCAAATTAAGGTTCAAAGAGGCGGCGGAATAATAATAATAATAATAATAATTAAAGCTGCAAGCAGCGTTGGTCGGGTCCGCCGTTGGCCGCCGCCGCCGCCGCCATGCCCCGAGTCCCGATCTTAGTCAGACCTCCATAGAAGTTTTTGTTTCATCACTCTACGACATTCCTAACAGAATTTACAAGCAGTTGTATCAGTTTATTTTCCTAGGGGGCGCTAGAGAACAATTTTCATTTTTGGGGTTCGGTTTTTTATTGGATGGCAATTTTCACCAGTCCTGATGTGTGTGTAAAATTTGGTGAGTTTTGAAGCATGTTAAGGGGGTCAAATTATAGATTTGCGTTTCTGGATGTTGTTGATAAATGGCTTTCGCTTGGCATTGTATAGCTTTACTTTGCAATTTGAAGCATTTTAAGGGGGTCAAATTTCAGTTCAAAGAGGCAAAAAAGGCATATTTTGCGAAAAATTTGTTTTGAAGGGGTTTTTGCCAACTTCCTGTTGATTTTAGGTATAGAAGTGTTCATTGGAAATGTAGGTCTAAGTCAGACCTACATAGAGGTTTTTGTTTCATGTCTCTACGACATTCCTAACGGAAGTTACAAGCAGTCTGTTTTTTGTCTCTTCCTAGGGGGCGCTAGCGCGCAATTTTCATTTTCGGGGTTTAGTTGCTCAATAAGTTGGTCTGCCGCTCCATACCGATGTGTGTGTCAAATTTGGTGAGTTTTGAAGCATGTTAAGGGGGTCAAATTAGGGTGCGAATGTGCCAGCGCGCCTCTGTTTCCTCTTCCTAGGAGCAGTTTTTTCTGTGTTTTATTCAAAAATTGCAATAGAGCGCAATTTTGAGTTTTAAGGTTTGGTTTTTCCACTAGATCACAATTTCTGCCAGTCCTGATGTGTGTGCCAAGTTTGGTGAGTTTTGAAGCATTTTAAGGGGGTCAAATTAAAGCTCAAAGAGGCAAAAATAGCGTTTTTTGCGAAAATGTTGCTTTGAATGAGTTTTTGCAAAATTTCTGTTGATTTTGGGTATAGACCTTTTTAATTGGAAATGTAGGTCTTAGTCAGACCTACACAGAGGTTTTTGTTTGATGTCTCTACGACATTCCTAACGGAAGTTACAAGCAGTCTGTTTTTTGTCTCTTCCTAGGGGGCGCTAGCTTGCAATTTTAATGTTTGGGGTTTGGTTGCTTAATAAGTTGGTCTGCCGCTCCATACCGACATGTGTGTCAATTTTGGTGAGTTTTGAAGCATGTTAAGGGGGTCAAATTAGGGTGCGAAGGTGCGAGCGCGCCTTGGGTTGCTGTCCCCGAGCCCCACGGCAGGAGAAGCCTTGCTGCCACTAGTTAATGCATTGTGAAAGTAATGCAGTTGTTGTATTGAAGTGAAAATATCTAGCTCCCTGTAGATTTTTGCCAAAGTATGTTAATTATTCAAATGTAGGTCTAAGTCAGACCTACATAGTGGTTTTTGTTTCATGTCTCTACGACATTCCTAGTGGAAGTTACAAGCAGTTTTGTCTTTGTTTTCTTCCTAGGAGCAGTTTGTCTGTGTTGTATTCCTAGGGGGCGCTAGAGCACAATTTTGAGTTTTGGAGTTTGGTTTTTTTATCAGCTCGCAATTGTTGCCAGTCCTGATGTGTGTGCCAAGTTTGGTGAGTTTTGAAGAATTTTAAGGGGGTCAAATTACAGCTCAAAGAGGCAAAAATGACATTTTTTAGGAAACGTTGCGCAGGGGATCTTTGAAGGCGCGTAAAATCAAAACCTTATAACTTATCAAAACTTTGATCTATACTTTTAATCAGAAGGGTTCAAACTCTCTCCTGTGTGAGTTTGAAGCCGAAACGACAAACGCACTGGGAGGAGTATCGATTTGAAAAAGGTGACGGGTTTTTACAAAAATTTTATTTTGAAGGGGTAATTGCCAACTTCCTGTTGATTTTTTCTGCTAGCTGTCAATTATTAAAATGTAGGTCTAAGTGAGACCTACATAGAAGTTTTTGTTTCATGTCTTTCCGACATTCCTACCGGAAGTTACAAGCAGTTTTGTCTGTGTTTTCTTCCTAGAAGCAGTTTTTTCCGTGTTTCATTCAAAAAATTTTGTGGAGCGCAATTTTGAGTTTTATACATTTTTTTTTTCATTAAATCACAATTTCTGCCTGTCCTGATGTGTCTGCCAAGTTTGGTGAGTTTTGAAGCATTTTAAGGGGGTCAAATTACAGCTCAAAGAGGCAAAAATAGCATTTTTTGCGAAAATTTTGCTTTGAAAGGGTTTTGCAAAATTTCTGTTGAATTTTGCCCTAGAAAGTACAATTATGAAATCTAGGTCTAAGTCAGTTCTACATAGAGGATTTTGTTTCATGTCTCTACGACATTCCTAGCGGAAGTTACAAGCAGTCTGTTTTTTTTTTTTCCTAGGGGGCGCTAGAGCGCATTTTTGATTTTTGGGGTTTGGTTGCTTAATATGTTGTGGTGTCACGGTAGACCGATGTGTGTGTCAACTTTGGTGAGTTTTGAAGCATGTTAAGAGGGTGAAATTGGGGCGCGACGGTGCGGAAGAAAGAAAGAAAGAAAGAAAGAAAGAAAGAATAAAACGCAGCAGATTCAATAGGGTCCTTGCATGGCAAAGGACATGGATGTCCTTTGCCATTGCAGGGCGGACCCTAATAATAATAATAATTAAAGCTGCAAGCAGCGTTGGTCGGGTCCGCCGTTGGCCGCCGCCGCCGTGTCCCGGGTCCCGATCTTAGTCAAACCAACATAGAGGTTTTTATTTCATGTCTCTACGACATTTCTAACAGAAGTTACATGCAGTTTTGTCTGGGTTTTTTCCTAGGGGGCGCTAAGCGCAATTTAGATTTTTGGGGTTTGGTTTTTTATTAGATGGCAGTTTTTGCCAGTCCTGATATGTGTGTAAAATTTGGTGAGTTTTGAAGCATGTTAAGGGGGTGAAATTACAGATCGACAATTCTGGATGTTGTTGATAAATGGCTTTTGCTTGGCATAGTAGGGCTTCAACTTGCACTTTGAAGCATTTTAAGTAGGTCAAATTACAGTTTAAAGAGGCAAAAAAGACATTTTTTAGGAAACTTTGCGCAGGGGTTTTTTGAAGGCGCGTAAAATCCAAACCGGAGAACTTATCAAAAATTTGTTCGACCACTTTTTTTAAAAGGGTTCAATCTCTCTCCTGTGCGAGTTTGAAGCCGAAACGACAAACGCACTGGGAGGAGTTTCGATTTGAAAAAGGTGACGGGTTTTCACAAAACTTTTATTTTGAAGGGGCAATTTTTAACTTCCTGTTGATTTTTGCCGAAGGATGTCGATTATCGAAATGTAGGTCTAAGTCAGACCTACCTAGAAGTTTTTGTTTCATGTCTTTCCGACATTCCTACCGGAAGTTACATGCAGTTTTGTCTGTGTTTTCTTCCTGGAAGCAGTTTTTTCTGTGTTTTATAAAAAAATTGCGGTAGAGCGCAATTTTGAGTTTTTTTTTTTTTTTTTTTCATTAGATTGCAATTTCTGCCAGTCCTGATGTGTGTGCCAAGTTTGGTGAGTTTTGAAGCATTTTAAGGGGGTCAAATTGCAGCTCAAAGAGGCAAAAATAGCATTTTTTGGCGAAAATTTTGCTTTGAATGAGTTTTTGCAAAATTTCTGTTGATTTTGGGTATAGACATTTTTTATTGGAAATGTAGATCTCAGTCAGACCTACACAGAGGTTTTTGTTTCATGTCTCTACGACATTCCTAACGGAAGTTACAAGCAGTCTGTTTTTTGTTTCCTTTTAGGGGGCGCTAGAGCGCAATTTTCATTTTTGGGGTTTGGTTGCTTAATATGTTGTGGTGTCACGGTAGACCGACGCGTGTGTCAACTTTGGTGAGTTTTGAAGCATGTTAAGGGGGTGATGTTGGGGCGCGACGGTGCGGAATAATAATAAAGAATAATAATAATTAAAGCTGCAAGCAGCGTTGGTCGGGTCCGCCGTTGGCCGCCGCCGCCGCCGCCGTGTCCCGAGTCCCGATCTTAGTCAGACCAACATAGAGGTCTTTGTTTCATGTCTCTACGACATTCCTAACAGAAGTTACAAGCAGTTTTGTCTGGAAAAAGGTGACGGCTTTTTACAAAACTTTTATTTTGAAGGGGTAATTGCCAACTTCCTGTTGATTTTAACTGAAAGATGCCACCTATCAAAATGTAGGTCTAAGTGAGACCTACACAGAGGTTTTTGTTTCATGTCTGTCCGACGTTCCTACCAGAAGTTACAGGCAGTTTTATCCGTTTCCTCTTCCTAGGAGCAGTTTTTCTGTGTTTTTTTCAAAAATTGCAATAGAGCGCAATTTTGAGTTTTAAGGTTTGGTTTTTTCACTAGATCGCAATTTCTGCCAGTCCTGATGTGTGTGCCAAGTTTGGTGAGTTTTGAAGCATTTTAAGGGGGTCAAATTAAAGCTCAAAGAGGCAAAAATAGCGTTTTTTGCGTAAATGTTGCTTTGAATGAGTTTTTGCAAAATTTCTGTTGATTTTGGGTATAGACATTTTTTATTGGAAATGTAGGTCTTAGTCAGACCTACACAGAGGTTTTTGTTTCATGTCTCTACGACATTCCTAACGGAAGTTACAAGCAGTCTGTTTTTTGTCTCTTCCTAGGGGGCGCTAGCGCGCAATTTTCATTTTTGGGGTTTGGTTGCTTAATAAGTTGGTCTGCTGCTCCATACCGATGTGTGTGTCAATTTTGGTGAGTTTTGAAGCATGTTAAGGGGGTCAAATTAGGGTGCGAAGGCGCGAACGCGCCTTGGGTTGCTGTCCCCGAGCCCCACGGCAGGAGAAGCCTTGCTGCCACTATTTAATGCATTGTGAAAGTAATGCAGTTGTTGTATTGAAGTGAAAATATCTAGCTTCCTGTTGATTTTTGCCAAAGTATGTTAATTATTCAAATGTAGGTCTAAGTCAGACCTACATAGTGGTTTTTGTTTCATGTCTCTACGACATTCCTACCGGAAGTTACAAGCAGTTTTGTCTTTGTTTTCTTCCTAGGAGCAGTTTGTCTGTGTTGTATTCCTAGGGGGCGCTAGAGCACAATTTTGAGTTTTGGCGTTTGGTTTTTTCATCAGCTCGCAATTGTTGCCAGTCCTGATGTGTGTGCCAAGTTTGGTGAGTTTTGAAGCATTTTAAGGGGGTCAAATTACAGCTCAAAGAGGTAAAAATTATCTTTTTTAGGAAAATTTGCGCAGGGGATCTTTGAAGGCGCGTAAAATCAAACCCTTAAAACTTATCACAATTTTGTCCGACCACTTTTTTTAAAAGGGTTCAATCTCTCTTCTGTGCGAGTTTGAAGCCGAAACGACAAACGCACTGGGAGGAGTTTCGATTTGAAAAAGGTGACGGGTTTTCACGAAAACTTTTATTTTGAAGGGGTAATTGCCAACTTCCTGTTGATTTTTTCTGCTAGCTGTCAATTATTAAAATGTAGGTCTAAGTAAGACCTACATAGAAGTTTTTGTTTCATGTCTTTCCGACATTCCTACCGGAAGTTACAAGCAGTTTTGTCTATGTTTTCTTCCTGGAACCAGTTTTTTCTGTGTTTTATTCAAAAATTGCGCTAGAGCGCAATTTTGAGTTTTTTTTTTTTTTTTTTCATTAGATTGCAATTTCTGCCAGTCCTGATGTGTCTGCCAAGTTTGGTGAGTTTTGAAGCATTTTAAGGGGGTCAAATTGCAGCTCAAAGGGGCAAAAATAGCATTTTTTGCTAAAATTTTTCTTTTAATGAGTTTTTGCAACATTTCTGTTGATTTTGGGTATAGACCTTTTTTATTGGAAATGTAGATCTCAGTCAGACCTACACAGAGGTTTTTGTTTCATGTCTCTACGACATTCCTAACGGAAGTTACAAGCAGTCTGTTTTTTTTTTCGTTTTAGGGGGCGCTAGAGCGCAATTTTCATTTTTGGGGTTTGGTTGCTTAATATGTTGTGGTGTCACGGTAGACCGACGTGTGTGTCAACTTTGGTGAGTTTTGAAGCATGTTAAGGGGGTGAAATTGGGGCGCGACGGTGCGGAATAATAAAGAATTAAAGCTGCAAGCAGCGTTGGTCGGGTCCGCCGTTGGCCGCCGCCGCCGTGTCCCGAGTCCCGATCTTAGTCAGACCAACATAGAGGTCTTTGTTTCATGTCTCTACGACATTCCTAACAGAAGTTACAAGTAGTTTTGTCTGGAAAAAGGTGACGGCTTTTTACAAAACTTTTATTTTGAAGGGGTAATTGCCAACTTCCTGTTGATTTTAACTGAAAGATGCCACCTATCATAATGTAGGTCTAAGTGAGACCTACATAGAGGTTTTTGTTTCATGTATGTCCGACGTTCCTACCAGAAGTTACAAGCAGTTTTATCCGTTTCCTCTTCCTAGGAGCATTTTTTTCTGTGTTTCTTTCAAAAATTGCAATAGAGCGCAATTTTGAGTTTTAAGGTTTGGTTTTTTCACTAGATCGCAATTTCTGCCAGTCCTGTTGTGTGTGCCAAGTTTGGTGAGTTTTGAAGCATTTTAAGGGGGTCAAATTACAGCTCAAAGAGGCAAAAATAGCATTTTTTGCGTAAATGTTGCTTTGAATGAGTTTTTGCAAATTTTCTGTTGATTTTGGGTACAGACGTTTTTTATTGGAAATGTAGGTCTTAGTCAGACCTACACAGAAGTTTTTGTTTCATGTCTCTACGACATTCCTAACGGAAGTTACAAGCAGTCTGTGTTTTGTCTCTTACTAGGGGCCGCTAGCGCGCAATTTTCATTTTTGGGGTTTGGTAGCTTAATAAGTTGGTCTGCCGCTCCATACCGATGTGAGTGTCAAATTTGGTGAGTTTTGAAGCATGTTAAAGGGGTCAAATTAGGGTGCGAAGGTGCGAGCGCGCCTTGGGTTGCTGCCCCCGAGCCCCAGGGCTTAAGATGCCTTCGTCCCACTATTTAATGCATTGTGAAAGTAATGCAGTTGTTGTATTGAAGTGAAAATATCTAGCTTCCTGTTGATTTTTGCCAAAGTATGTTAATTATTCAAATGTAGGTCTAAGCCAGACCTACATAGTGGTTTTTGTTTCATGTCTCTCTGACATTCCTACCGGAAGTTACAAGCAGTTTTGTCTTTGTTTTCTTCCTAGGAGCAGTTTGTCTGTGTTGTATTCCTAGGGGGCGCTAGAGCACAATTTTGAGTTTTGGAGTTTGGTTTTTTCATCAGCTCACAATTGTTGCCAGTCCTGATGTGTGTGCCAAGTTTGGTGAGTTTTGAAGCATTTTAAGGGGGTCAAATTACAGCTCAAATAGGCAAAAATGATATTTTTTAGGAAACTTTGCGCAGGGCGTCTTTGAAGGCGCGTAAAATCAAAACCTTAAAACTTATCAAAACTTTGATCTATACTTTTAATCAGAAGGGTTCAAACTCTCTTCTGAGCGAGTTTGAAGCCGAAACGACAAAAGCACTGGGAGGAGTATCGATTTGAAAAAGGTGACGGGTTTTTACAAAAACTTTTATTTTGAAGGGGTAATTGTCAACTTCCTGTTGATTTTTTCTGCTAGCTGTCAATTATTAAAATGTAGGTCTAAGTAAGACCTACATAGAAGTTTTTGTTTCATGTCCTTCCGACATTCCTACCGGAAGTTACAAGCAGTTTTGTCTGTTTTTTCCTCCTGGAAGCAGTTTTTTCTGTGTTTTATTCAAAAATTGCCCTAGAGTGCAATTTTGAGTTTTATTAATTTTTTTTTTCATTAGATCGAAATTTTTATTAGTTCTGATGTGTGTGCCAAGTTTGGTGAGTTTTGAAGCATTTTAAGGGGGTCAAATTACAGCTCAAAGAGGCAAAAATTGCATTTTTTGTGAAAATTTTGCTATGAATGGGTTTTTGCAAAATGTCCGTAAATTTTTGCCCCAGAAGATACAATTATGAAATTTAGGTCGAAGTCAGACCTACATAGAGGTTTTTGTTTCATGTCTCTACGACATTCCTAACGGAAGTTACAAGCAGTCTCTTTTTTTTTCTTCCTAGGGGGCGCTATTGCGCAATTTTGATTTTTATGATTTGGCTGCCTAATATGTTGGGAAGGCATGAAAGACCGACGTGTGTGTCAAATTTGGTGAGTTTTGAAATATGTTAAGAGGGTGAAATTGGGGCGCGACGGTGCGGAAGAAAGAAAGAAAGAAAGAATAAAACGCAGCAGATTCAATAGGGTCCTTGCATGGCAAAGGACATGGATGTCCTTTGCCATTGCAGGGCGGACCCTAATAATAAAACGCTACAGATTCAATAGGGTCCTTGCCATGGCAAAGGACATGGAGTCCTTTGCTGGCAGGGCGGACCCTAATAATAAAACGGACCAGATTCAATAGGGTCCTTGCCTATGGCAAAGGACTCCTGTGGAGTCCTTTGCCATAAGCAGGGCGGACCCTAATTAAAGCTGCAAGCAGCGTTGGTCGGGTCCGCCGCCGCCGCCGCCGCCGCCGTGTCCCGAGTCCCGATCTTAGTCAGACCAACATAGAGGTCTTTGTTTCATGTCTCTACGACATTCCTAACAGAAGTTACAAGCAGTTTTGTCTGGAAAAAGGTGACGGCTTTTTACAAAACTTTTATTTTGAAGGGGTGATTGCCAACTTCCTGTTGATTTTAACTGAAAGATGCCACCTATCAAAATGTAGGTCTAAGTGAGACCTACATAGAGGTTTTTGTTTCATGTCTGTCCGACGTTCCTACCAGAAGTTACAAGCAGTTTTATCCGTTTCCTCTTCCTAGGAGCAGTTTTTCTGTGTTTTTGTCAAAAATTGCAATAGAGCGCAATTTTGAGTTTTAAGGTTTGGTTTTTTCACTAGAACGCAATTTCTGCCAGTCCTGATGTGTGTGCCAAGTTTGGTGAGTTTTGAAGCATTTTAAGGGGGTCAAATTGCAGCTCAAAGAGGCAAAAATAGCATTTTTTTGCGAAAATTTTGCTTTGAATGAGTTTTTGCAAGATTTCTGTTGATTTTGGGTATAGACATTTTTTATTGGAAATGTAGGTCTTAGTCGGACCTACACAGAAGTTTTTGTTTCATGTCTCTACGACATTCCTAACGGAAGTTACAAGCAGTCCGTGTTTTGTCTCTTACTAGGGGGCGCTAGCGCGCAATTTTCATTTTTGGGGTTTGGTTGCTTAATAAGTTGGTCTGCCGCTCCATACCGATGTGAGTGTCAAATTTGGTGAGTTTTGAAGCATGTTAAGGGGGTCAAATTAGGGTGCGAATGTGCGAGCGCGCCTTGGGTTGCTGCCCCCGAGCCCCAGGGCTTAAGACGCCTTCGTCCCACTATTTAATGCATTGTGAAAGTAATGCAGTTGTTGTATTGAAGTGAAAATATCTAGCTTCCTGTTGATTTTTGCCAAAGTATGTTAATTATTCAAATGTAGGTCTAAGTCAGACCTACATAGTGGTTTTTGTTTCATGTCTCTATGACCATCCTACCGGAAGTTACAAGCAGTTTTGTCTTTGTTTTCTTCCTAGGAGCAGTTTGTCTGTGTTGTATTCCTAGGGGGCGCTAGAGCACAATTTTGAGTTGTGGAGTTTGGTTTTTTATCAGCTCTTAATTGTTGCCAGTCCTGATGTGTGTGCCAAGTTTGGTGAGTTTTGAAGCATTTTAAGGGGGTCAAATTACAGCTCAAAGAGGCGAAAATTAAATTTTTTAGGAAACTTTGCGCAGCGGATCTTTGAAGGCGCGTAAAATCAAAACCTTAAAACTTATCAAAATTTTGATCTATACTTTTAATCAGAAGGGTTCAAACTCTCTCCTGTGCGAGTTTGAAGCCGAAACGACAAACGCACTGGGAGGAGTATCGATTTGAAAAAGGTGACGGGTTTTTACCAAAACTTTTATTTTGAAGGGGTAATTGTCAACTTCCTGTTGATTTTTTCTGCTAGCTGTCGATTATTAAAATGTAGGTCTAAGTGAGACCTACATAGAAGTTTTTGTTTCATGTCTTTCCGACATTCATAACGGAAGTTACAAGCAGTTTTGTCTGTGTTTTCTTCCTAGAAGCAGTTTTTTATGTGTTTCATTCCAAAAATTTTGTAGAGCGCAAATTTGAGTTTTAGAATTTTTTTTTTTCATTAGATCACAATTTCTGCCAGTCCTGATGTGTCTGCCAAGTTTGGTGAGTTTTGAAGCATTTTAAGGGGGTCAAATTACAGCTCAAAGAGGCAAAAATAGCATTTTTGGTGAAAATTTTGCTTTGAAAGGGTTTTGCAAAATTTCTGTTGATTTTAGGTATAGGAGTTTCTGATGGGGAATTTAGATCTAGGTCAGGTCTACATAGAGGATTTTGTTTCATGTCTCTACGACATTCCTACCGGAAGTTACAAGCAATCCATTTTTTGTCTTTTCCTAGGGGGCGCTATTGCGCAATTTTGATTTTTCTGGTTCGGCTCCCTAATATGTTGGGAAGAAACTCCTCACCGACGCGTGTGTCAAATTTGGTGTGCTTTGAGGCATGGTCAGTGGGTCAAAATACAGCGCATAGGCGAGTATCGGTGCGGAAGAAAGAAAGAATAATAATAAGAATAAAACGCTACAGATTCAATAGGGTCCTTGCATGGCAAAGGACATGGATGTCCTTTGCCATTGCAGGGCGGACCCTAATAATAATAATAATAATAATAAGTAGATGAAACAATTCCTGAAGGAATTGTGTGTGAATGCTCCAATACTGAAGTTGAACTGAAATGCTGACAGAATGTAGTAAGAATGTACGAATAGTTTGAATGTTGGAAATGTTTAAATGTTGAAGAGTTGGAATTTCCAGGAAAACTGTAATTTGGTTTAAAACTTGGGAACATGTTATTTTGAATGTCCAGGACGAGTGGAATATGTTGATGTTGGAATGGTTTGAATAGGTTCATATCAATGGTAACTTCCTGGAAATTTGGGAATTTTGGGAAAAGTGGGATTTTTGGGGAAAACTGTGAATGTTCTGAACAGTGAGTGTTGGACTTTTTCAAATCGGTCGAGAAATGTTGAAGTAGTAACAATTTTAATTGAGAAATGGTATTATGAAATTCCTGGAATCTTCTGAAAACCTGGAATTTTTCCAAGTTCGAAAAACAACTTTTTTTTTTTCCTGATTGACGATGGATCGGTTGAAAAATGTGGAAGGACTTGTCGCCAGAAAAAAGGGTCAAAAAGGGTTTGAAAAATGTGAATTCCTGGAATTTTTTTGAACTTGGAAAAATAATAGATTGAATGTCCAGGATTAGTGGAATATGTTGAAAGTGGAATGGTTTGAATCAGTTGAAACATGTGTAAATGGTTGAAGTTTGAAAACATGCCAATTGATTTTAAATAGGAAATATTATTAAGCAATTATTTATTCTTGTTTCAAGCTAGTTTAGTGGCTAGCTTAGCAATTAGCCTGCTCGTCCTTTGTGTGTAACATGTTTAGCCTTTTTCTACTGTCCTTCAGTGATAATAATGCTTGTAAGAAATGTATTTGCTGCAATGGAGGATGGTGGAACGTGTGATGTAAGAAGATACAGTTAGCTGTCGTGACAACTAATTCCTCTGCTCGGCCAACTGAACATCAAAAATACAAATCAGTGGTTAAAAATGTGGATGTTTGGGGTCTTTGTGAGTGGAAACTATTGTATTATGTCCCATACTAAATCAGAGTTTTAAGGTTTGATGAACATGACAGCTTTGTCGTACCAAGTTTAGTTTCTACACAGTTTGGGGATTATAAGTATGGAAGTAAAAATGCATCTGTTGTTTTGTGTCAGTTTTGTTCAAGTAAACTCCTATTTGTTTAACCTTTGTACAAGTTTAAAACGATCGCAATGCTAATTTTTGTTAGCCTGTCAATGTGGTCGTCCATTGTATGTTAGCATTAAGCTAGCGCCGCAAAAGCCAACTTTTATCCTGTATGGTTGTATTGTGATGTGTCTTATTCCATCCATCCATCCATTTTCTACCTCAAGTTGAAAAACTTGTTTAAAAAACACCCGAATGGTGTTACCATTTAGTGGTCAATTGCACGGAATATGTACTGTACTGTGCAATCTACTAATAAAAGTCTCAATCAATCAATCAAACAGGGGGGCGGAAGGCGGTGTACACCCTGGAAAATTCCATAAAACCTTTAAACTATTTTTAAAATGTTATCTAAGTAAAAATGTATCCTCCAGTTTGTGGCTATTATAAGGCATATTTCCAGAGGATATGCATTTTTACAGCATGTTTTAAAGAGATAGCATTCTGGGTATATTATATTGATCAACTAATTCTTGTTTAGGGGGCTTAGTGAGCGGATTAGAGGCGCTCCCATTGACTTCATTGTTAGAATTAGGATAGTTAAGGTTTTGCTAACATTTGTTTAGGAATTAGAATACATAAAAAAATAAAAACATGTTATTGTCTTACATTAGGGGTGTGAAAGGTAGGCAAAGTTAAAACAAAAATCAGATCCCCTTTGAGATGTTTTCTACATCCTGTGAACGGGCTGATGCTGTGGTGAAAGTGAGAAAAAAAATACATGTCAGGAAAATGCAAATTTCAGCAAAAAATGTCTGGGAAACTTTTTAAAACTTGGTCAAAGATTGTTGGCGGTAAACCCTGAGAGACATGTGTGTGTTATAAGATGATGTTAGAATTAGCTTTATTATTTAGGTTTAGGGGGCCCCGTCATGGGGGGCCGCCCCCGGCCCAGCTCTGACTTGTTCCACCACTGTTCATTTTGATTATATTATACATTCCAAATGTCACGTTCTTGTTATTAATCAAATATAAAGTTAGTAAAGATGTGAGAGTAATAAGTAAACCAACCTGTTCTGTGTAACACAACTTGATGTTTCTTGAAAACAGCGTCCAGTAGTTGATTGTTCTCCTCCTTTGTTCTAGAAAGTTCCGCCTCGTATTCTGCTATCGTTCTTTCTAACACTACAAATATTTCTTCAACAGCAGCAGTTAGTCGCTGATCCACCAACGCTCTCAACATTTGTAATGTAGACATTTTCACACAATCACAACACTTTACTCTCACACTTGATCTCTACTTAGCGATATGTTGATAACTTCTGTGTCTTCTGTTAGCAGCTAACAAGCTAAGCTAACTAGCAAGCTAAGCTAACTAACAAGCAAAGATAGCACGAGAAGCGGCACAGTGTTTCTAGCGCATAGAGACCACTTTATCCTTAACTAAAGAATCAAATATGTATTTTATACGACGTAAATATTTCAAACTGGAGAACAAATAATAAGACTGACTTATTAGCATCCTGCTCGCGGCTTTCTGTGTCGATGTGCTTTCACGACAGTTAGCACACTTGACGTTACAAGGCAGGACTGCTCTGCTTCTTCTTCTTCTTCTTCTTTTGTTTTTATGGCGGTTGGCAAGCAACCTTGTGGTGTG
The DNA here is from genome assembly GCF_033978795.1 of Nerophis ophidion. NCBI lineage: Eukaryota > Metazoa > Chordata > Actinopteri > Syngnathiformes > Syngnathidae > Nerophis > Nerophis ophidion. The sequence continues at coordinate 549,103 of NW_026906962.1, read as the reverse complement.
CATTAGCGCCACCTACTGTAATGGAGTGTGGACCGAGGTGGATCCCTACTCTATATTCTTTTACTTAACCCAGTGTTTTTTAAATATGTTTATATTGCTTTATATCCTATGTTTTCTGAATGCAATCCTAATATATCTCCCACTGCTAACCTAATATTTTCTTTTGCTAACTTATTTTCCAGTATTTCTCTTTCTCTATTATATTTCCTACATTGTATTAAACCATGGTCAACATTCTCTATTTGATGGCAAAAATCACACAGCCATGTAGTATGTTTGCCTATCAATTTTAGTGAACTATTTAGATATGTATGTCCTAATCTCATTCTAGTAATAATGTCTTCTTCTTTCCTATTTCTATTCCTCCTCTCATGACACCTACTTTCCTCTGGACTTTGTAAAACTCTCTACCTTTTGTTTCCTTATTCCAATTATCCTGCCACTTTTTATTGTGTTCTATCTTAATTATGCTCTTCACTTCTTCTATACTGTGCTTCATCTCCATGTTTACTTCTGTTTTAGTGCTTGCTTGTTTTGCGTATCTATCAGCTAACTCATTCCCCTCAACTCCTACATGAGCAGGAACCCAGAGAAATGTTACCACACCTCCCGCTTTATTTATTCTGTAGATTGCCTGAACTATTTCATAAACTATATCTTGTCTTGTTTCTGATGTTATGTTTTTTATGCTCGTCAATGCACTGCTGGAGTCCGAGCACACGACTACTTTCCTTGCTTTGTTTTCCTCTATCCAGTTAACTGCCATATAAATTGCTACCAATTCCCCCGTAAAAACAGATAGTTTATCACTGATTCTTTTATTCAACACTATATTTCCTTGTGGGATAACTGCAGCAGCTCCTACTTTACTATTTATAGTTTTTGATGCATCTGTGAATATCATGATGTTATCAAAAAACATTTCCTCAATCCAATGTTCTATCTGGTAACTATTTAAATGTCTATTCTTCAGTAATTGCATGTTTACCTTTGGGTTGTCATACATCCACGCTGGTATTGCAGGAATTGGTACTGTAGGGCTGACTTTAATATTGTCAATTTGTGTTTTTTTTACATATATCTCCTATTATCCACCCAAAACTATTCATTTTATTCTTCTCTTTTTCTTGGCAGTTTATTAGCACTTGACGGGTTGGATGTCCTTGCTTGGATCCTTTTAAGTTTGCCCAATAAACTGCTGAGAGTTGATCTCTCCTCATGTCCAAATGTTTTTCATTCATTTCTACTTGTAATGCTGCCACTGGAGTAGATTTAGTAGTTCCACAACATAATCTTAACGCCTGCGACTGGATCCGGTCTATTTTCCCAAGTAGTGTTTTTGAAGCAGATTGATAAATAATGCATCCGTAGTCGATACCAGATGGAATTAAAGTGATATATATTGTTTTCAATGTTAACCTATCAGCCCCCCCAATCTTTACCCCTCAAAGCCCTCATTATATTTAACACCTTTTTACTTTTCTCCACTATCTTGCTGATGTGGGTTGACCAGTTCATATTTTTATCAAACCATATTCCTAAATATGTAAATACTTGTACCTCTTCTATGTTTTCTCCATAGAGTTTTATTTGGAGCTTGTTTTGTACTTTCCTCTTCGTAAAATGTATGACTTTTGTCTTTCCAACAGAGAATCTTAAACCCCAAGCCGTTCCCCAGTCTTGAATATTATTTACCGCTTTTTGAATCTTCTTTTCTATATGATTTGTATTTCTACCTCTCTTCCACATCACTCCATCATCACAAACAATGCCACCTCCACTAACCCTTCCACTTCACTAAAAACTTCATTTATCATGATGGAAAATAGTAGTGGACTTATTATACTCCCTTGTGGGGTCCCATTTTCCACTTCGTATTCTCTGCTATATTCATTCTCTATTTTTACTAATAATGTTCTACTTGTTAAAAAGTCTTTTATCCATCTGTACATTCTTCCTCTAATCCCAATCTTATTTAGTTTCATCAGCAACCCCTGTTTCCACAACATATCATACGCTTTCTCTATGTCAAAAAATACCGCAATTATCCATCCATCATCTTCCGCTTATCCGAGGTCGGGTCGCAGGGGCAACAGCCTAAGCAGGAAAACCCAGACTTCCCTCTCCCCAGCCACTTCGTCTAGCTCTTCCCGGGGGATCCCGAGGCGTTCCCAGGCCAGCCGGGAGACATAGTCTTCCCAACGTGTCCTGGGTCTTCCCCGTGGCCTCCTACCGGTTGGACGTGCCCTAAACACCTCCCTAGGGAGGCGTTCGGGTGGCATCCTGACCAGATGCCCGAACCACCTCATCTGGCTCCTCTCGATGTGAAGGAGCAGCGGCTTTACTTTGAGTTCCTCCCGGATGGCAGAGCTTCTCACCCTATCTCTAAGGGAGAGACCCGCCACACGGCGGAGGAAACTCATTTCGGCCGCTTGTACCCGTGATCTTATCCTTTCGGTCATGACCCAAAGCTCATGACCATAGGTGAGGATGGGAACGTAGATCGACCGGTAAATTGAGAGCTTTGCCTTCCGGCTCAGCTCCTTCTTCACCACAACGGACCGGTACAAAGTCTGCATTACTGAAGACACCACACCGATCCGCCTGTCGATCTCACGATCCACTCTTCCCTCACTCGTGAACAAGACTCCTAGGTACTTGAACTCCTCCACTTGGGGCAGGGTCTCCTCCCCAACCCGGAGATGGCACTCCACCCTTTTACGGGCGAGAACCATGGACTTGGACTTGGAGGTGCTGATTCTCATTCCGGTCGCTTCACACTCGGCTGCGAACCGGTCCAGCGAGAGCTGAAGATCCCGGTCAGATGAAGCCATCAGGACCACATCATCCGCAAAAAGCAGAGACCTAATCCTGCGGTTACCAAACCGGAACCCCTCAACACCTTGACTGCGCCTAGAAATTCTGTCCATAAAAGTTATGAACAGAATCGGTGACAAAGGACAGCCTTGGCGGAGTCCAACCCTCACTGGAAATGTGTTCGACTTAGTGCCGGCAATGCGGACCAAGCTCTGACACTGATCGTACAGGGAACGGACCGCCACAATAAGACAGTCCGATACCCCATACTCTCTGAGCACTCCCCACAGGACTTCCCGAGGGACACGGTTGAATGCCTTCTCCAAGTCCGCAATTATACTTTCTTTATTTATTTGTCCCTTTCTAATTTCCTCTTCCAGCTGCACTGCTGGGTCATTTGTGCTTCTTGCTTTGCGAAAACCACTTTGGTAGTTTTTTTATATTTTCTTTTGACTCTAAATAATATATTAATCTTTCATTAATCATTTTTTTCCATTACTTTGCCCAAATTTGAGGTCAATGCTATCGGCCTATAATTTCCTGCCTCTTCCGGATCTTTCCCTGGCTTGCATGTTGGAATTATTACAGCTGTTTTCCACTCATCTGGTAATTTTCCTTCTTCATATATCCTATTATATAATTTCAAGACCACTTCTTTGCCGATGCTACCTACATTTTTGATCATTTGATAACTCACCAGGTCTTTCCCTGGCGTCGTATTTTTAACTTTTTTTAAAATTGGAACCATTTCATCCAAAGAAAATGTCATATCCATAGTGTTGGTAAAACTATTATCGTTGTCTTCCTTCATTTCCTCAATATTTAAACTAATTGTTTCTTCTCTCTTTTGTTTTTCTACATTTCTCAAATGATCATTACTGTGCACTTTAACAAAGGTTTTTGCTAAAAGTTCTGCTTTTTCTTTATTTCCTCCCACACTCCGCGTTCCATCTTTCATCACATGATTTTTATGTTCTTTTCTGAGCCCTGACATTCTCTTGATCATTCCCCACACCTGGCTTAAAGGAGTAGTTCTATTTAGTGTTTCACAAAAAGTTCTCCAATGGTGTTTTCTTGTTTTTTTAATAACATACCTTACTCTAGCTTGATGCCTTTTATATTGGATCATGTCTTGGAAATGATGTGTTCTTCTCAATATTCTAAATGCTCTATTCCGTTCTTGTATTGCATCTGTGCACTCTTGTGTCCACCACGGCACTATCTTCCTTCTTCTCCCTATACTATTCCTTGGTATGCTCTGTTCGGCTGCTTCTATTATGCACCCCGTAATATCCGTATTTAATTGTTCAATATCTTGATTTATATCTACTTCCTTTAAAGTTATGTCGGTAATTTCCCTAAATTTCCCCCAGTCACCATGATTATACTTCCATCTTCCTTCTATCCTAGTGCTTTCTGTCCTATGATTTATGTTTATGTGAATGACGATTGGATAGTGATCACTTCCCATTGTGCTGTATTTATTTACTTCCCACTCCACCTTTCCTGCTAACCCTTGTGACACGAGTGGGACGGCGTGGCGCAGTGGAAGAGTGGCCGTGCGCAACCCGAGCGTCCCTGGTTCAATTCCCACCTAGTACCAACCTCGTCACGTCCGTTGTGTCCTGAGCAAGACACTTCACCCTTGCTCCTGATGGGTGCTGGTTGGCGCCTTGCATGGCAGCTCCCTCCATCAGTGTGTGAATGTGTGTGTGAATGGGTAAATGTGGAAGTAGTATCAAAGCGCTTTGAGTACCTTGAAGGTAGAAAAGCGCTATACAAGTACAACCCATTTATCATTTATAGTGTTAAATCTATTGCTGTTTCTTTACCCGTGACGACATCTAACCTTGTTCCCGACCCATCATTCACACACACCACTTCTTTTTCCTCCAAAAGTGCTTCCAATGTATCCCCATTCCAGTCATCCCTTTCACCCCACATTGTGCTATGTGCATTAAAGTCACCACACCAAATAATATTGCCACTCCAGTGCTCCATTATTGTTTCTAGTTGGTGAATTTCTAATTTCTTGCATGGATTATAGAAGTTTAGTACTTTGTATCTTTCTTTATTATTCCATACTTCTACTCCTACTATCTCTAGTTCTTGTTTTACTTTTAATATTGAATATTGCATGTCTTCCTTAATAAATATGGCACATCCTCCTCCTTGCCCATCATTCCTATCTTTACGTATCGTTATATATCCTTTTATTATAAAGTTTAATTTTGGCTTCAGCCATGTTTCTTGAATACATATTATATGTGGTTTATTTTTCATATTATTAATATATCCCTTTAATTCCTGTCCGTTTGCTATCAAACTTCTGGCATTCCACTGAACAATTAACATGGCGTTGGATTGTGGTCACATGACTCGGTCTCGTCTACTCTCTGTAGCTCACCTTGCACCTGTTCCCAGGATAGTTCTTTTAAATTTAAAAACTTTGCTGCTGCTTTGACGATTATTTTGATTTTCTCAGTCTTGTTTCTAGCCTGTTCTGTACAATTTATTACGTAAGCCAGGAATACAACTAGTTTGTCCATGGAAATTCCTGTATTTGCTGCCTCTTGTTTTTCATTTCTTGAACTATTTTCACTTCTGTCCTGTTCTGCACTTTCTTGATTTCTCATTTTAACTGCCTCTGTGTATGTAATATTTCTTTCAACTCTGATTTGCTGTACTTCTGTTGCCTGTTTTCTTCTGATGCAGCCCCCATACGCTGCTGTGTGATTCCCGCCACAATTACAACACTTGACCTGTTCATTTTCTCCACATTGTCCATATTCATGCTCCCCTCCACACCTTCCACATCTCATCTTAGCATGACACACACTACTATGTGCCCATAGTGTTGGCACTTGAAACAACGTACTGGGGGTGGCACGTAAGCTCTAACATAGAAGCTTAGATACCCAATCATGATTCTCTCTGGTAGGACCTCCTCTGCAAATTGCACTAGCACGGATTCACTCTCAGTCTTTTCACCGTTCCTAAATGCCATCATTCTTTTCATCATAGTGACAGTTCCTCATTTTATTTCTCTTTTCAGATCATCTAAATGTTCTCCTCTTGGGAGTCCTGTCACGACTCCTCTTGCCCCCTTTCGTTCTCCCACTTCGATGTTTTCCTTTATTATTTTGTTGCACAGTTTTTGCAATCGCATTGCTTTGTTCTTTTGCTCTCCATTTTTGCATTTAATCAACAGCCGTCCGTCCCTGAGCACCTTCGCTATCTCCACCTCTCCAATGTCCTTCTTTAATCCCTTAACCAGTGTCATCAAACTAATGTCATTCATATCTTGGTTTGATTTAAATGTATAAATTATCTTATATTCATCCACCATAACCCTTTTCCTCTTATCAACCTCTTCATCGTCTTCATGCACTCTTTTCGCACTCGACTTTCCTTCACTCCCTCCTCTCCCCTTCTTTCCTCTCTCCCCTCTAGTCCTATCCATTTCCATACTATCCTCATACATCCCGTCACTATCCCCTTCCATCTCCATCCAGTCACAAAACAGCTTATGCTCAACCGCCAAAACAGATTTAGACACTCTCGCCGCCGCCAAATTGACTCCAAATGCTTAGTAGTTCCGCGTCTCTCCTTCCTGAAGCTTCCTTCTCCCGTTAGAGTCCTCTCGAAACCTTGCGTCGGTGTGCGTGCCGCCTTTAGAAAGTCACGTGACCAATCATGAGCTGTTTGGGTCACGTGACCGATACGCGGACTGTGTCGCACTGGCACCTGCGCGCCAAACTGTGTTTATAAGTGATGAGCATCGTGCGTTGCGGTGGAGATGTAGCCAAACTCTCATGAGACACACTTTGCCTTTGGTCTTGTAGATATATTTATTGTATCGGCAGCATCGTAAATATGCTGCCGCTAGACACACAGATTGAACTCAGGACCCCGGAACAGGAAACATAGGTGTCAGGTAACACAGAGGTAAACACTGCCCTCTAATGGACACAATGAGTAAGGGTGTACAACAGTACAACACTTAACAATAAGGAAGTGCATCTGTCAAGGAGATGCTGCTGCCAACAGAATCGCCTCACTTCTGTCGTTGTCTTTTTTTTTTTGTCATTTATCATCGTCGGAGATCATTTCCGCCGTCTGGGAATATTTTGATCATATATCGGAAAAAAATGTATTTGTGTTCATTTTCTTGTCGTTTCATTAAGTCTCCACTGGAGACTCTCCGGTATTGTCCTGCCCACACAACCATCCAATTAATTACATTAAAACACAGTGATGGGGTTGTTTTCTCCGGTAGCTGAGTTGGTAAAGTGAAGGACCAAAAGCGTTCATGTTGATTCCCATAGGGCGGTTGTTCGAGTCCAGCTCGGCCCCAGTTACTTTTTACCATGAATTGCTTAACGTGGACCCCGATTTAAACAAGTTGAAAAACTTATTGGGGTGTTACTATTTAGTGGTAAATGGTACGGAATATGTACTGAACTGTTCAATCTACTAATACATAAAAGTTTCAATCAATCAATCATGTTCACATTATTTATTGACTGTATCTAAAAAAGATAAACATATAGTATTATTTAAATGAAGATATGAAATAATCCTAAATGAAATACAATGACTTGGTTTATATTATTGTATATACTAGGTCATAAAATCAGTGTCAGTTGAGTCGGTCCATAGGTTGCCTGTAGAGATTTTTACTGTCCAGCAGATGTCATTATTTAGTGACACAGTATTGACACAGTATCAATACAGTTTTGCAATGTGTCCAAACGATACATGAAGCCTCATCAACCCATCACTACTTATTAGCGTCCTGCTCACGTCTTTCTCAGTCCATGTGCTTTCACGACAGTTGGCACACTTGACGTTACAAAGCAGTACTGCTCTGTTCTGCTGCCTTCCTTTTTTTTTTTGAAATTTTTATTTATACATTTCAACAATTACAAACAGTAAGCCAAACAACAATATAAAACATTATAAAACATTATGAAAACAGCACAAAACAGTGCCAGGGGGTTGTAAATTCAAAATAACAAAAATAGAATACAAACAAATATATATATATATAATAAACAAAGTGCAAAGCCATAGGTTCATTCAGATTCATTAAATAACTTAAATTTGGAACACAGCATCATCGTTTTCACAGCTTTTTTGTTGTTAGAGGTAGAGAGTGTTTTAATGTAAAGTTCAAAATCTTTTTTAAAGGCACAAAAGATAGGTCGGGTATTGAGAAACTTACATTTATGAATATAAAACTTAGCCAACAAAATAATGAGGTTGCAAAGGTAAAATTCCTTTTCACATTTTTGTTCATACAGTGTAAAACCAAAAATCACATCTTTAAAGCAAAGCACAAATTTGTCATAAATATTGTCCAGGATGAAGCGACAGATGCCTGCCATAGTGATGGAGTGTTTTCACAAGTATAAAACAAGTGGTTAACAGTCTCTGGGTGCATGTTACATAACATCAATGTCCTTCTTCTATTTAACCATTACAGTCTTTACAGGGTAATAACCAGGAATGATTTTAAATGATATCTCTTTGACTTTGTTGGGAAGTAAATACCTGTTAGGAAGGGACCACGTTTTGGTCCAACAGATGTCATTTACAACATTATTCCAGAGGGAAATTACATAGGAGACAGACACACAATCATTTCGGAATAAGCTGCGGATTTTTCTTTTTTTTTTTTTTTTTTATCAAAGCAAAGTTTCCCCACGGGAGTGTCAAGTGGATCATTTACAATTTTTACAGCAGAAAGAGGAGGTGTGTAAGCCCTGTACAACATAATAATACCTGTTGGAATGTACAACATAATAACACCTGTTGGAATGTACAACATAATAATACCTGTTGGAATGTACAACATAATAACAGGTGTTGGAATGTACAACATAATAACAGGTGTTGGAATGTACAACATAATAACAGGTGTTGGAATGTACAACATAATAACAGGTGTTGGAATGTACAACATAATAACAGGTGTTGGAATGTACAACATAATAACAGGTGTTGGAATGGCATCAAATACAATAGCAAATTGTTTGGGAGTCACAGGTATCTTAAATTGGTTGAGAAATTCTTGGTAATTAAAAAGTTGACCTTCCTTATTGAAAAGCTGACTCACTAAAATAATGTTATTGTTAAACCAATTGTTGAGGAAAAGAGATTTCCTTTTGTAACATATGTCTTTATTGTTCCAGATGAAATATTTGGTAGGTGAGAAGTGGTGCTTGTATAAAAGAGAGCATGCTAGAAGGGCTTGTTTGTGGAAGTTTGAGAGTGCAACAGGAATCCTGTCAATGTTAGAATTACACAATAGCAAAAATGTTAGGCCTCCAAGGTTAGAGAATACATGATGAGAAATAAAGTTCCAAATTGAGGTAGGGTCTTTCAAGTAGTGTCTTATCCAATTAATTTTAAAGGTGTTGTTTAGTGTAGTGAAGTCAAGAAAGTTTAGACCACCCTGATTGTAATTGTTCATTAGAACTGATTTATTTATATACTGAATTTTGTTTTTCCAAATAAAGTCAACCAGTATTTTGTCAATAGTTTTACATATTTTTGGGTAATAAAGCGTAATCTTACCGGCTGTCCGTTCAGCTTTTGCTTTTGTCACAACTGTGGGTTATCGTCAAGGATAGCAAACCTTCTCCCATTCTGTGCTGCGGTGGCGTCTTCTGACTTATGCTCTCCTTGATTAGACGCAGCTGTCTAATTATCGGGCTCGCGCACCAGCTGGTGAGACGGGAGCGCGCGGCGCTCTTTCTGCGCGTGAACGTGAATAGATGGGGTGATCATATAAACAGACTGGCTGAACTATATTTTACCTGGGGTTACCAAGGTGAATAGGGGGTTCGGATGTGCTTTACCAAAAAATATTATTTTATTTTATTTTTTTATTTTTTTAATGGGGTTTGGTTGGTTGCCAGGTCGCTGAGGTTACGAGCACGCGCATCAGCTGACGAGACAGCTATTTGCCGCTAAAGTCACTTTTTAGACTTAAGAGTTCATCTTTCATGTTATCAGTTTGAGAACTTTTTTTCCCTCTCTTTCGATTTTTCCTTTCTTTTATTGTAACTGGATCTGTGCACTCTTATTTTATATTAATGTTTCTACCGCTTGTCCCTTAGGGGTCAATTATATCCGTTATTTCGGAATAATTCCCGCCAATAGAGTGATGTTTGTGTACATTAAATTATTCTGATGTACATCGCATCTCATAACTGATACTACTCATTGTTTCCTGGATTAATTATTGTTATTTTCTTATTCAAAAGTGAAACCAACGATTCCGGAAACGCTGAAGTAAAAAGTTTGATGTATGTTGCTGTTAAAGTGAGACAACTTGAACAAGTTTGACTCGTTAAAAGTCTGAGCAACAAATGAAGATGCAAACTATTCACTGATTGATGTTGTTGAAAAGAGAAGAGCCTCAATAGAAATGAAAATAAATAAATGAGAGTATTTTGGATGAAATGAGCAAGTAGGAATGAGGTGTAGGGAACAACAATAAAAACACGTGGAAGGGTAAATTTAAATAATTCAGGCAGCAATATCGCTACAATTTCTAGCACTTTCACTCTTGTCATTGCAATAAATGTCGCACGGGGGCGCCACTGAACCCCATCATTAAAGCTTTGTTTGATATACTTTGAATTTATTTTTTAAAAAATAAGACACTCTTTTATATCACATTGTTATTCAAATAAATATTACAGGAAAGAAAAGCATGGTAACAGTAACGGCAGGCAATATTTTGCCTCTTCGTCCCCTCGGCTGTGACGTCATTCCCAGCTTCCGGCGTGAACGGAAGGCAGCGGAAGTGTGCCAACTGTCGTGAAAGCACATCGACGCAGAAAACCGCAAGTAGGACTAATAAGTCACTCTTATTATTTGTTCTCCAGTTTGAAATATTTACGGCCTATAAAATACATCTTTGATTCTTTAGTAAAGGATAAAGTGGTATTGATGCGCTAGAAGCACTGTGCCGCTTCTCGTGCTATCTTTGCTTGTTAGTTAGCTTAGCTCGCTAGTTAGCTTAGCTTGTTAGCTGCTAACAGAAGACACAGAAGTTATCAACACATCGCTAAGTAGAGATCAAGTGTGAGAGTAAAGTGTTGTGATTGTGTGAAAATGTGCGAAAGAAGGATAGCAAAGTATGAGGAGGAACTTTGTCCAACAAAAGAGGAGGACGAGCGACAACGTCAACTACTGGACGTTTATTATAAGAAACATCATCAAGTTGTGTTACACAGAACAGGTTTGTTTACTTTTTACTCTCACATCTTTACTAACTTTATATTTGATGAATAACACTATGCTTAATATATTGTGTATAAGAAGTTGTGTTGTCTTGTGAGGATGATGCATTCCGTCTGCTACTTGCAACGTGGTCTTGCAACCACGTGGTTGTTGGTGTTCTGTGGAATGTAACTACTAAAGATGAGTTACATATCCCAGTCCATTTGTACTACAAACTGTCAGTGGTGGAACAAGTCAGAGCCGGGCCGGGGGCATGACACAAATAATAAAGCTAATTCTACCATCATTTTACAACATACACATGCCAGAAAGGCATGTGTATCTTTAACCAGGTTTTAAAACGTTTCAAAACCATTTCTGCTGAAATTTGCATTTTCCCGACATGCATTTATTTTCCCACTTTCACCACAGCATCAACCCGTTCACAGGATGTAGAAAACATATCAAAGGGGATCTGTTTTTTTCTTTTAACTGTGCCTATTGTTCACAAACCTTATGTTAGACATTAACATGTTTTGTTTTTTATTTTTTATGAATTCTAAGTTCTAAAGAAACGTCAGCAAAATCTTAACTATCCTAGATTTATCAATGGAGTCAATGGGATCACCTCTATTCCGCTCACTAAGCCCCCTAAATAAGAATTAGTTGATCAATGTAATATACCCAGAAGTCATTTTTTAATCGCTATCTCTAAAACATCCTGTAAAAATGCATATCCTTTGGAAATATGCCTTACAATAGCCACAAACTGGAGGATACATTTTTAATTAGGATACGATTTGAATAAATAATGTAAAGGTTGAATGGAAATTTCCAGGGTGTATCCCCTCTTCTGCCCACCTGTAAGTCCAAAAGGGAAAACAAAAGGGAAAAGCGGTAGAAAATGGATGGATGGATAGGAAAAAAGCACATCATCGACATGCCTCAAATGTTTCCTTTTTAAAGGGGAACCTTATCAGCAGACCCATGTAAGCGTCAATATATACTTTGATGTTGCAGAAAAAAGACCGTATATTTTTTTAACCGATTTCCGAACTCTAAATGGGTACATTTTGGCGAGTTAAACGCCTTTCAGTTTATCGCTTCAGGAGCGATGACGTCAGAATGTGACGTCACCTAGGTAATGAAGCCGCCATTTTCATTTTCTCAAACACATTACAAACACAGCGTCTCCGCTCTGTTATTTTCCGTTTTTTCATGCCTTGTCGGTGTGTTGTCGGAGGGTGTAACAACACTAACAGGGAGGGATTCAAGTTGCACCACTGGCCCAAAGATGCGAAAGTGGCAAGAAATCGGCCGCCAGACCCCCATTGAATGTGCCGCAGTGTCTGCACATTTTACCGGCGATGCTAAGGCAGACATGGCACAGAGATGTATGGATAACCTGCAGATGCATTTGCAACGATGAAGTCAACGAAATCACAAAGGTGAGTTTTGTTGATGTTGTTGACTTATGTGCTAATCAGACTTATTTGGTCGCATCGTGACTGCCAGCTAATCGATGTTAACATGCTATTTAAGCTAGCTGTATGTACAATTGAAACTATTTTTAAATCCAGCGTTTCCCTCCACCCACATTTAATGCCAAACAAACACTTACCAATCGACGGGTTTAAGTTGATCCAGTTTCACAAGATGCGAAACTTCCGATCGTTGGTCTGCACATTTTACCGGCGGCGCTAAGGCAAACATGGCCGAATAGCGTCAATAGTTATTCGCTCAATAGCTTCAGTTTGTTATTCAATTTAGTTTTCGCTATCTGCCTCCATACTCTATCCGTTTCAATACATGTGTAATCCGTGGAATCGCTTAAACCGTTGAAATCCGAGTCTGAATCCGAGCTAATGTCGCTATATCTTGCTGTGGTAACCGCCATGTTGTTTGTATTGGCAGCACTGGATGACCTCACAGGAAAATGGACAGTGGCTTCGAAGATAGCTAAAATAAGGCACTTTAAAGCTTTTTTTAAGGATATTCCGGGACGGGTAACATTTTGGAAAAAAAAACTTCAAAGAATAAAACAAGCCACTGGGGACTGATTTTTATTGGTTTTAAGCCTTTTGAAATTGTGATAATGTTCCCCTTTAAGGTCAAGAAAAGTGTTGCCTTAAAGGAGGGCTCATATTTTAGGGCACCAAGGCAAGTTAGAAGGGCACCAAGGCAAATGTTATTTTCTTTCCAGTTTGTTGATTAAATGCAGAGTCGCTCACATTTATTTGTGCAATAAATCTTTGAACAATTTTGACCCGTACTTTGGGTCAAAGCATAATAATTGTGTAAATGCATCAATAAGTACATTATGCTTGTGTAAGGTGCTTTTTTTTTTTAACCTTTATTTTGTTAGCGCAGTCAGACCTATTATTCTGAAGGGGGAAGTGTGTTGCTGTTCTCAGCTTGATGTGTAGATGCGAAAGTTGCGACTGCAGTCCGGTTTGTACATTATTCCAACATTGATGATGTCGTTCACAACAACACAAGCAGATGAGATGTGTTGCAGGTGTATGGATTTTCCTTGCCAGTTTTAGCTTCGTAGCTTAGTCGCTATTCCAAATGACCGCCTAAAGGACGGGACAATTGTGTGTTTAAAGGATGAATGAGTGGTCCAGAACACATTTTCCATCCATCCATCTTCTTCTGCTTATCCGAGGTCGGGTCGTGGGGTCAGCAGCCTAAGCAGAGAAACCCAGACTTCCCTCTCCCCAGCCACTTCGTCCAGTTCCTCCCGGGGGATCTCGAGGCATTCCCAGGCCAGCCGGAAGACATAGTCTTCACTATGTGTCCTGGGTCTTCCCCGTGGCCCGAACCAACTCATCTGGCTCCTCTCCATGTGGAGGAGCAGCAGCTTTACTTTGAGTTCCTCCCGGATGACAGAGCTTCTCACCCTATCTCTAAGGGAGAGCCCCGCCACCCGGCGGAAGAAGCTCATTTCGGCAGCTTGTACCCGTGATCTTGTCCTTCGGTCATAACCCAAAGCTCATGACCATAGGTGAGGATGGGAACGTAGATTGAACAATAAATTGAGAGGTTTGCCTTCCGGCTCAGCTCCTTCTTCATCAAAACGGATCGATAAAGTGTCCGCATTACTGAAGACGCCGCACCGATCCGCCTGTTGATCTCACGATCCACTCTTCCCTCACTCGTGAACAAAACTCCGAGGTACTTGAACTCCTCCACTTGAAGCAAGATCTCCTCCCCAAGCCGGATATTGGCAATCCACCCATTTCCGGGTGAGAACCATGGACTCAGACTTGGAGGTGCTGATTTCCATCCCAGTCGCTTCACACTCTACTGAAACTGATCCAGTGAGAGCTGAATATATTGGCCAGATGAACCCACCAGGACCACATTATCTGCAAAAAGCAGAGACTTAATCCTGCAGCCACCAAACCACATCCCCTCAACGCCCTGACTGCGCATAAAAATTCTATCCATAAAAGTTACGAACAGAATCGGTAACAAAGTGCAGCCTTGACGGAGTCCAAGCCTCACTGGAAAGGTGTCTGACTTACTGCCGGCGATGCAGACCAAGCTCTGACACTGATCATACAAGGAGCGGACCGCCACAATAAGATCTGTGCCTTGTCCGAGTCCACAAAGCACATGTAGACTGGTTGGGCAAACTCCCATGTACCCTCAAGGACTCTGCTGAGAGTATAGCTGGTCCACAGTTCCACGACCGGGACGAAAACCACACTGTTCCTCCTGAATCCGAGGTTCGGCTATTTGTCGTAGCCTCCTCTCCAGTACACCGGAATAGATCTTACCGGCAAGGCATTATTTTCTCTAACAAATGTTGCTTCTTCTAAGAATGACAACATTTCTCTTATATTTGTGTCAATTTCCCTAATATTGTGCAGTGAACAGTAGATTTTGTTTTATTAGCCAATTCTGTGACTCCGTAAGTCATTGTTGAAATAATATGCTTTATTTTTTTTGTTGAGTTCAGTGATTATTGACTAGATTATTACTTTGGGAAGGTGAGAGAAGAAGAGTTGTGGTCTTGTGAGAATTGTCTGGTTTGTCCATCCTAGGCCACCGTAGGTCACGTGTGGTGCATCACCAGACCTGCTAATGTTAGCCAAGTTAGCTGCTCATGTGTGTTGGAGTGGAGACGGCTGAGGGGAGTCGTGTATGAAACAAGCTCAGCTTCCTCATGAAGGTGACGTGATGATGTCACATAAGGACTACACTCACAAAAGAATGGCAACGTTTGGGCCCCCAGACCCGCTTTATTTGTGCCACATTGAGGCAGCGCTTTTTTACGCTTTCAGACCAAACGAACAAAAGAAGGCCTTTTGTATGCAGTTCGAGAGCCGCAGCCGGAGAAAATAAACACACAGTGTATCCATGACTGCAAAGTTCATTGACCGTTTGTCTGATTGATTGACTAATGTTTTAATACCTCTGGACATTGACTTGAAATATTTCTGTCAATCACACAAACATGCTTGTGGGGGAGTTTTCTGTGTCTACGTACCTTCCACACATGCGTACACCCACCGGAGTGACATTTTTCCAAGTTGCACCATCCCCACATTTTTCAACCTATTCAAACCATTCCGACATCAACACATTCCACTCATCCTGGACATTCAAACTAACACTTTCTCAAGTTCCAAACGAAATTTCAATTTTCCTTTAAATTCAAACTCTTCACCATTTAAACCAGGGGTCTGAAACTCAATGTACATGGGGGCCACTGGATGCAGAAACTGGGTGAGGCTGGGCCGCAAGAAAAGATTTCTTAAAAAATGTAACATGCGCTTTTTAATGAATTCACTTTCTATGAATGGCTTTCCCGCCCTAGCAACATACTTGCCAATCCTCACCATTTTTCCGGGAGACTCCTGAATTTCAGTGCACCTCCCGACAATCTACCGGTGCAACCATTCTCCCCAATTTTTACCAATTTTCACCCGGCCGACATTATTAAGGGCTGCCGTGACTGCACTGCCTTTAACGTCCTCTACAACATTGGTTCTCAACATTTTTTCAGTGATGTACCCCCTGTGAACATTTTTCTAATTCAAGTACCCCCTAATCAGAGCCATGCATTTTTGGTTGAAAAAAAAGAGATAAAGAAGTAAAATACAGCACTATGTCATCAGTGTCTGATTTATTCAATCGTATAACAGTGCAAAATATTGCTCATTTGTAGTGGTCTTTCTTGAAATATTTGGAAAAAAAGATATAAACATAAATAAAAAAACTTGTTGAAAAGTAAACAAGTGATTTAATTATAAATCAAGATTTCTACACATAGAAGTAATCATCAACTTAAAGTGTCCTCTTTGGGGATTGTAATAGAGATCCATCTGGATTCATCAACTTACTTCTAAATATTTCTTCACAAAAAAAAACAAAAAAACTTTAACATCAATATTTATGGAACATGTCCACAAAAAGTCTAGCTGTCAACACTGAATGTTGGATTTTTTAAATTATTTTTTCAGTTTATAAACTTACATTCATATTTCATTGAAGTATTATTCAACAAACATATTTATAAAGGATTTATGAATTGCTGTTTTTTTTTAGAATGTTTTTAATAAATCTCACTTGTCCCTTGGCATACCTTCAAGTACCTTTCAGGGGTTTGCGCACCCCCTAAAAGAGGACTACTGCTCCACTACATGTCATCGCGCACGCTTTTATATCACACAACCAACATGCCGGCTCCACAACATGTTGTATGAATCTTGTGCAGAACAACGTACGTGGCTGCAAGACGTACTTGTTCAACAGCCATACAGGTCACACTGAGGGTGGCTGTATAAACAACTTTAACACTGTTACAAATATGCGCCACACTGTGAACCGACACCAAACAAGAATGACAAACACATTTTGGGAAAATTTCCGCACACTAACACAAATGCAGCCCTAACTCTCCCGGGCTACAATATACAACACCTCAACCGACGCAAGTAGGGAGGGTAGGGGGTTGGTGGTAGCGGTGGTGTGTATATTGTAGCCCGGAAGAGTTGGGTCTGCATGGGATTCTGGGTAATTGTTCTGTTGTGTTTATGTTGTGTTATGATGCAGATGTTCTTCCGAAATGTGTTTGTCATTCTTGTTTGGTGTGGGTTCACAATCTGGCACATATTTGTAACAGTCTTAAAGTTTTTCTTACGGCCACCCTTAGTGTGACGTGTGTAGCTGTTGATCAAATATATCTTGCAATAACACACATAGATATTTCATGGCCAGATGCAACATACAACTAGGCTTGCACGCTGTCAGTTCATGATGTAGGGGGCGCTAAAGGCAGCACCCTTATGGCACTCCCTGAATATTTTTGATCTGGTACAAATCTACAGGGGCTTTGAGAAAATTGATGCCCTGAAATTCAGGGGTCTCCCGGGAAAATTGGGGATGTTGGCAAGTATGACTCTGTCAAGCGCCATTCATATTAAACTCGCGGGCCGCACCAACATTAAATTGTGATATCAAAGTGCGGGACGCATAATAACGTCTCACGGGCCGCATGTTTGAGACCCCTGATTTAAACCATTTTAACATTCAAACTATTCTTACATTCACACTACATTCTGTCAGCAATTCAGTTCAATATCAGCATTGGAGCATTCACACGCAATTCCTTGAAAAATTGCCTCATCTACTTATTATTATTATTGTTATTATTATTATTAAATGTAGCTTACCATATTGCTGAAAAATGTAACTTTCCCTTGGAGATTAATAAAGTACAGTATTTCCTTGAATTGCCCCGCCGGGGCGCTAATTAATTTAAAACCTCTTCTCACTCCGGCATTTACCAAAGGGATGTGGTAAAGGCAAGCATGCGGTAATTATTATAAAACCTCTTCTCACTCCAGCACTTACCAAAGACATGCGGTAAAATTAGTCCTGCGCTTAAAAATTTGAGTGTGATGTAAGGATACCATCATGAAAAGCACATTTAACTAAAAAAAACACGTTATTATGGTCTTACCTTTACTTATAAATGAAGTCCATGCACAGCTCCTTCTGATCAAAAGCATCGATAACTTGTTTATAGAAGTCTTCCTTATCTTTCTTCAGGTTCAAAGTCTCTCTGTCTCGATGGAGATCTTCCTTTATCACCTCCTGCTTCGATTGAAAGTCCAGTTTTGAAAATTGTTTTATTTTAGATATATGTAATCCTCCATGTTAAAAGTGCAAGCAAGAGAAACAAATAAACACACGCTGCTCACTCTTGCTGCTTGTTGTCACTTCTTCTTCAGCCGAGTAGTCGCAAGAAGGATCACTAGCGCCCTCTACCACCAAGAGGCGGGAGTCATTTAATGACTCATATTTGACACACGCAGCTACGGTATATTAATAAAACATAGCTGCTTACTGTTCTTTTTAGCATCTTCAACAGCTTGGACCTTAAATCCTACTGAATAGCGCTTAATCTTTTTCCCTTGATGCGATTTCAAATTATTGAAATCAGTGTCCTCCATTTTGAAAATGATGACAGGTGAAGTGTCACTCGTGACGTGACGAGTGTGACCCGGCGGAAATTCTAGGCATATGCTAATTATTTAGCGAAACGAGTTTGACTCGGGGTTCATCCTGAGCCGGCGGTAATGCTAAGCACGCGCTAATTAGTTTGCGAAACGAGTTAGACCCAGCAGTAATTCTAGGCAGGCGCATACTATATACCCGGCGGCAATTCAAGGAAATACGGTCTGTCTGATACTGATTTTGATTGAATGTGTGGACTGCATGAATGATGCCTTTTCAATTCTCACTATAACCCAATTTGAGTGTCTAGAAACGCACTAAATTAATATAATCCATTATTACTATCATTCATAAGGTAAACAAGTTATCTTTTGAAGGTGTAGTCAGTAATCTGATTACTTCTTCCCAGTTTAACTGTGGTGACACTATCTAAATGAAAGCAAAACAGATGTCATCTTTCTTGGCCAAGATGTTGACTGTGCTCATGCTTCTTTTATAACAGACATGTCTCTAAAGATGAATGTGAAAATGACTAATTATTGTCCACCAGCAGGGGGAGCTCATCACTAGTACTACTGTGTGGAGGCTGGCATGTGGTACATTATTTCCTGTGTGTGTATGACTTATTCAGAGGGAGAACAGCACACTTTCACGTATGGCGTCTACCATTAAGGATTGCAGGAATGACTTTTAGGATGTTTTTATATGAATAAGATGGATTGGATGTTGGCCTAGGAAGGTATTCCCCTGAAGGTCTTCTTCATGTGTCAGCTGGAAGTACCCTGACTGCTGTGAGGGGAAACTGATGAGATTGTGAGATCATATGTTGGTGCAGGACATTGTCTCATGTGACTGAGCAAAACTGGACTTTTCTGAAGAATGTTTGTTTTCTCCTGTCCCGCAGACCTCGATGAAGAACATCTTCCTCGTGAGCAGGAGGTGGAACCACAGTACCCCCACATACACAAGGAAGAAGGGGTACCACATTCCCAACACATCAAAGAGGGAGGAGAGGAGCCACAGCCCCCCCACATTAAAGAGGAACACGAGGCGCCACAGACCCATAATGTTAAACTGACCCTTCACATTAAAGGGCAAGCGGAGGACCCACTGATCTTACACATCAAAAAGGAAGAGGAGGACTCACTGACCCCCAACTTTAAAGAGGAAGAGGAGGACCAAGAGCCGCCGCAGATTAAAGAGGAAGAGGAGGAAAAGGGCATCAGTCAGCCTAAATGGTTGGAGGAGTTCCCAGTGACTGGTGTCCCTGTGAAGAGTGAAGATGATGAGGTGAAAGGTGAAAGTGAGGAGAGGGGAGGGGGGGAGCCTCCAAGCAGCAGCTCAACACAACACATGACAACAGAAGCTGATGGAGACCACTGTGGAGGATCACAAGCAGACAAGCTCTTAGCTCCACTATCAGATAGTGAGGACACAACGTCACACTCTCCTGACACTGATGATGAAGACTCTAAAGATGATATGACATGTCACACTGACAACACTCACTTCACATCTTCTCACTGTCACAAAACCTTTAAATACCATAGTTCTCTGAAATTACACATAAGATCACACACTGGAGAAAAACCTTTTTCTTGTTCACTCTGTGGTAAAGGTTTTACACAACGTCAGAATTTGAAAGTACACATGAGAACACACACTGGTGAAAAAACTTTTTCCTGTACAATCTGTAGTGAAGGTTTTGTAGAAAGTCGCAATTTGAAAAAACACATGAGGACACACACTGGAGAAAGACCTTTTGTTTGTTCAACCTGTGGTAAAGGTTTGGCAGACAGTAACAATTTGAAAAGACACATGAGAACACACACTGGTGAAAAGCCTTTTTCCTGTTCAACCTGTGGTAAAGGTTTTACACAAAGTCAACATTTGAAAAGACACATGAGGACACACACCGGTGAAAAACCTTTTTCTTGTTCAATCTGTGGTAAAGGTTTTACACAAAGTAGTAGTTTGAAAACACACATGAGAACACACACTGGTGAAAAATCGCATTCCTGTTGAATCTGCAACAGAAGCTTTTGTTGACGATCAAAGCTTGTAGCACACATGAGAAGACACCCAGGAGAGAAAGTGTTGAGTTGCAGTGTGTGTGGTGAAAGATTGTCTTCTAAGTACCAGTGTAAGAAACACAAGTGTGCTGGTGAGAACAGCAGCAGCAAATGAAACTGCAGGATTTGAAATAAACTCTCAAGACTTTCATTTTGACTTTCTAACAACTTCAGCACATATAACATGTGTGACATTTTTGTTTGTCTAACAATCTGTTTAATACATTTCTACATTTATAGATTAGATATTTTATATTACTGCTTTTTTCAGTCAAGTAAATGCATTAATATGCAACATTGTGTACTTATATTAAAAAATGGACGGAACAATTTGAGTAAAAAGGTGAGAGTAAACAATAAAAGACATATTTTACATGCAATAAACATTTTGTGCACACACACACACATATATATATATATATATATTTATATATATATATATATATATATATATATATATACAGTGAAGATAATAAGTATTTGAACACCCTGCTATTTTGCTAGTTCTCCCACTTAGAAATCATTGAGGGGTCTGAAAATTTCACAGTAGGTGCATGTCCACTGTATGACAGATAACCTAAAAAGAAAATTCCAGAAATCAAAACCTATGATTTTTGAACAATTTATTCGTGTGATACAGCTGAAAATAAGTATTTGAACACC
The DNA here is from genome assembly GCF_033978795.1 of Nerophis ophidion. Taxonomy (NCBI): domain Eukaryota; kingdom Metazoa; phylum Chordata; class Actinopteri; order Syngnathiformes; family Syngnathidae; genus Nerophis; species Nerophis ophidion. The sequence continues at coordinate 527,840 of NW_026906962.1, read as the reverse complement.
AACATTAATATTTGGTAGAGTAGCCTTTGTTTGCAATTACAGAGGTCAAACATTTCCTGTAGTTCTTCAGCAGGTTTGTACAGACTGCAGGAGGGATTTTGGCCCACTCCTCCACTCAGGTCTTCTCTAGATCAGTCAGGTTTCTGGGTTGTCGCTGAGTAACACAGACTTTCAGCTCCCTCCAAAGATTTTTAATTGGATTTAGGTCTGGAGACTGGCTAGGACACCACGGAACCTTGATATGGTTCTTAATGAGCCACTTCTTTGTTTTCCTGGCTGTGTGCTTTGAGTAATTGTCATGTTGGAAGATCCAGCCACGACTCATCTTCAATGATCTGACTGAGGGAAGGAGATTTTTGGCCAAAATCTCACAATACATGGCTGCAGTCATCCTCTCCTTAATACAGTACAGTCGTCCTGTTCCATGAGCAGAAAAACACCCCCAAAGCATGATGCTACCACCCCCAGGCTTCACAGTAGGGATGGTGATCTTGGGATGGTACGCATCATTCTTCTTCCTCCAAACACACATAGTGGAATTATGACCAAAAAGGTCAATTTGGGTCTCATCTGTCCACAAAACTTTCTCCCATTAATCCTCTGGATCATCCAAATGGTCATCGGCAAACTTAAGACGGGCCTTAACATGTTCTGGTTTAAGCAGGGAACCTTCCGTGCCATGCATGATTTCAAACCATGACGTCTTAGTGTATTACCAACAGTCACCATGGAAACAGTGGTCCCAGCTCATTTCAGCTCATTTCAGGTCATTGACCAAGTCCTGCCGTGTAGTCCTGGGCTGATTCCTCACCTTTCTTAGCATCATTGAGACCCCACCAGGTGATATCTTGCACGGGGCTCCACTCTGATTGAGATTGAGCGTCATGTTTAGCTTCTTCCATTTTCTAATGATTGCTCCAACAGTGGACCTTTTATCACCAAGCTACTTGGCAATTTCTCCAGAGCCCTTTCCATCTTTGTGGAGTTGTACACTATTGTGTCTGGTGTCTTTGGACAGCTCTTTGCTCTTAGCCATGCTGAATGTGTGGGTCTTTCTGATCGTATGGGGTGGACAGGTGTCTTTATGCAGCTAACGACATCACACAGGTGCATCTGATTCAGGATAATACAGTGGAGTGGAGGAGGACTTTTAAAGGCGGACTAACATGTCTTTGAGGGTCAGAATTTTAGCTGATAGACAGGTGTTCAAATACTTATTTTCAGCTGTAATACACAAATAAATTGTTAAAAAATCATAGATTGTGATTTCTGGATTTTTCTTTTTAGGTTATCTGTCATACAGTGGACATGCAACTACCATGAACATTTTAGACCCCTCAATGATTTCTAAGTGGAGGAACTTGCAAAATAGCAGGGTGTTCAAATACTTATTTTCTTGACTGTATGTTCTGGTTCACATCTGAAACATCTTCTGGACCACTTCAGGAAGCATATTATTATTTACTTTATACATCATTTGAACAGTTGTCTTTTATTCACTTTTAAAATGTGTGATTTTATGAATCATTTGATGGGTCTCTATAATGTATTTTGTTAATTATCGTTATTACTCTGAATCATGATGGTTGTGTTGTGATTATTTTATATGTATGTCCCCAGGCCTTTATGCAGTATAAAAGTGAGAGAAAACAGCATATGTTTTTTTTGTGGAAAGATGGCTTTGTTTTAAAAATCTTACATTTGTGGATACATCAAATAAATCCAGTATTGTGTTTAAAAATGTGTTTTTTGTTTTTTCTCTTTTTTAACATCCCCAAAACAACATCAATATCAGTCAAAGTTTGGAGTGTCAGGCAAAAGCCAATATTGTACATCATCCCACAGAGATTTACTTTGCATACATTCTTAAAATGAACTGTTTATTGTGTTTCCCTATCACAGAACGAACAAGTGTTGTATCCAATTGCAAAACAACATCTTAAAAATTAAATGAAGTTATGAGTATTGTTTTGTTCCAGAGAAAATACAGTAAAGAATTCATAGTAAATAGTTGAAAAAATGACATACTGTAATTCAAATATTTTGAATGAAAGCCTTCTTAATTTTTGTAATTATTTTTATTTGCAGGTCGTACTTAATGAAATCTTCAAATAATAAAACACTTTTATCAGTCAATAATTGCATCAGTGACCAAATACCTTTTTCAAACCATTGCTGTTCAAAGATGGATTTGTTTCTCATTTTAATATAAGAACAATTCCATAGTGGAGTATTGTGTGTGATGAAGTTGTGTTTGTAAATTAGTTTCCAGTACAACAACACTTGCTGGTAGGGATGGGTACTGTTCACTTCTAATTCCATGTTTTATGTGTTATATATGTCAATATATTGTGTGTTTGTATTTTGCCAACATGGTAGAATCACATGATAGGCAGGTTGTATCATGTTTTTCTGTCACCTTGAGGAAATGGCATAAAGAGGAAGATGACAATATAATGTCACTTGGACAATGATGTACAGAACAGAGGAGATTTAGTTCATTTTTATTTTTGCTTTTAGGTGATTCTTTTTTTAATTATTATTTCACAAAACCTCTCCATTATCCAGCGATGGATTTCTGGTAGCTGCTTAAAAAGAGATGGAAGGAGATAGTGAGCTGATGTATGAGGAAGGTATGGACATGGATAGGACTAGAGGGGAGAGAGGAAAGAAGGGGAGAGGAGGTCATGAAGGAAAGTAGAGCGCTAAGAGAGTAGAAAGGAGGAAACAGATTATGTAGATAATTGCAAGATTATATATACATTGAAGTCAGATCAAGACATGAAAGATATTAGTTTGATGACACAGGTTAAGAGATGAAAGAAGGACATTGGAGAGGTGGAGATGGCCAAAGTGCTAAAGGACGGAAGTAGTTTGATTAAATGTAAAAATGGAGAGTAAAAGTACAAAGCAATGCGATTGCAAAAGCTGTGCAATAAGATACTAAAGGAAATAATGGAAGTGGGAGAATGAAAGGGGGCAAGAGGAGTGGTGACAGGAATCCCAAGAGGAGAACATTTAGAAGATTTGAAAAGAGAAATGAAAGGGGGAACTGTCACAATGATGAAGAGATTAATGGCATTTAGAAACGGAGAAAAGACGGAGAGTGAATCTGTGCTAGTGCAGTTTGTCCAGGAAGTCCTCCCGGAAAGAATCATGGTAGGGTTTTTAAGCTTTTAGGTTAGAACTTACGTGCCACCCCCAGTACGTTGTTTCAAGTGCCAACACTCTGGGCACATAGTAGTGTGTGTCATGCCAAGATGAGATGTGGAAGGTGTGGAGGGCAGCATGAATATGGACAATGTGGAAGTCATGAACAGATGAAGTGTTGTAACTGTGGGGGAATCACACAGCAGCTTATGTGGGCTGTGTCATTAGGAAACTGAAGTACAGCAAATGAGAGGAGCGTATGTAATAAACTGTACAGGATATATGAAGAGGAAAATGAGCAGCTGAGTGGAAAGAAGCTGTAATAATTCCAATATGCAAACCAGGAAAAGACCCGAAAGTGGCAGGTAATTATAGGCCGATAGCTTGTATAAAATAAAATATTATAGAGTAGGGTTCAATCTCGGTCCACACTCCATATCAGAAGGTGGCACTCTTAAAGCAGAAAAGAAGAAGAAGCAGAGCAGTACTGCCTTGTAACGTCAAGTGTGCTAACTGTCGTGAAAGCACATCGACGCAGAAAGACGTGAGCAGGACGCTAATAAGTCAGTCTTATTATTTGTTCTCCCGTTTGAAATATTTATGGCCTATAAAATACATATTTGATTCTTTAGTAGAGGATAAAGTGGTCTGGATGCGCTAGAAGCACTGTGCCGCTTCTCGTGCTATCTTTGCTTGTTAGTTAGCTTAGCTCGCTAGTTAGCTTAGCTTGTTAGCTGCTAACAGAAGACACAGAAGTTATCAACACATCGCTAAGTAGAGATCAAGTGTGAGAGTAAAGTGTTGTGATTGTGTGAAAATGTCTACATTACAAATGTTGAGAGCGTTGGTGGATCAGCGACTAACTGCTGCCGTTGAAGAAATATTTGTAGTGTTAGAAAGAATGATAGCAGAATACGAGGCGGAACTTTCTAGAACAAAAGAGGAGAACAATCAACTACTGGACGCTGTTTTCACGAAACATCAAGTTGTGTTACACAAAACAGGTTTGTTTACTTATTGCTTTCAAATGTTTACTCATTTGATATTTGACTAATAAGAAGAAAATGATATTTGGAATATTTAATAGATGGCGGAGTAGAGCAAGTTGAAAACTGAAGCTCCCCTGTGCATGCTCTAAAAAAAACTCTAAGCTACTTGGATTTCTGCCATAACTTTTTTTTTTCTTTTATGAACAACACTTTCCTCATTTTTCGCACACATGCTACAAATTTCAATGAAAAAGGCAACAATGGAATCAGGATCGTCCTCGTCTCAAACATCCGTCGTCACTGAGGCCTACCTTGAGACTCTACTCAGGAAATGTTTCAATGAGGCTGAGGTTAGATCCCAAAAGCGATTCCAGCGATTGGAGGATCAACTTGGGTCAATTCAAGATACTTTATCCAAGCACGCTGCCGACATAGAAACTGTCCGCAATGAAGTGTCTTCTATTGAAACACCAGTCCATAGCAATGAGGACACTATGCTCAAGTTCACCAGAAGGCTCACACACACTGAGAAAAAAATGACAGATCTGGAGGACAGAAGCATTAGAATAATTGACATGAAGGAAGGCGAAGAAGGAAATAACACGCTGTCTTACCTGCCCGCCAACATCCCCAAGTGGTTCCCTGCCTTGGCTGCTCGTCCTCCGGAGCTCATGAGGGCCCCCCGCTCCAATCTGCCCGTCCCAGGACCATGATTGTCAGGTGTCTACGGTACATGGAAAAGGACCGCATCCTGAACCAGGCTAGAAAAACATCCTCTTCAGCTCTCCGGGAACTCCGTTGGCTTTGCCCCGGACTACAGTGACTACAGTGACTACAGTGACTACAGTGACTACAGTGATTACAGTGACTACAGTGACCACAGTGACTACAGTGACTACAGTGATTACAGTGACTACAGTGACTACAGTGATTACAGTGACTACAGTGACAACAGTGACTACAGTGACTACAGTGACTACAGTGACTACAGTGACTACAGTGACTACAGTGACTACAACGACTACAGTGACTACAGTGACTACAGTGACTACAGTGACTACAGTGACTACAACGACTACAGTGACTACAGTGTTTACAGTGACTACAGTGATTACAGCGACTACAGTGATTGCAGTGACTACAGTGACTACAGTGACTACAGTGATTACAGTGACTACAGTGACTACAGTGATTACAGTGACTACAGTGACAACAGTGACTACAGTGACTACAGTGACTACAGTGACTACAGTGACTACAGTGACTACAGTGACTACAACGACTACAGTGACTACAGTGTTTACAGTGACTACAGTGATTACAGCGACTACAGTGATTGCAGTGACTACAGTGACTACAGTGACTACAGTGATTACAGTGACTACAGTGACTACAGTGACTACAGCGACTACAGCGATTACAGTGACTACAGTGATTACAGTGACTGCAGTGACTACAGTGACTACAGTGACTTCAGTGACTACAGTGATTACAGTGACTACAGTGACTACAGTGATTACAGTGACTACAGTGACTACAGTGACTGCAGTGATTACAGTGACTACAGTGACTACAGTGATTACAGTGACTACAGTGACTGCAGTGACTACAGTGATTACAGTGACTACAGTGACTACAGTGACTACAGTGACTAGACTGACTAGAGTGACTACAGTGACTACAGTGATTAAAGCGATTACAGTGACTACAGTGATTACAGTGACTACAGTGACTACAGTGATTACAGTGATCACAGTGGCCACAGTGACTACTGTGACTACAGTGATTACAGTGATTACAGTGACTACAGTGATTACAGTGACTGCAGTGACAGTGACTACAGTGATTACCTTTGAATACAGTGACTACAGTGACTACAGTGACTACAGTGATTACAGTGACTACAGTGACTACAGTGATTGCAGTGATTACAGTGACTACAGCGATTGCAGTGACTACAGTGACTACAGTGACTACAGTGATTACAGTGATTAAAGTGATTTCAGTGACTACAGTGACTACAGTGATTACAGTGACTACAGTGATTAAAGTGATTACAGTGACTACAGTGACTACAGTGACTACAGTGATTACAGTGACTACAGGGACTACAGTGACTACAGTGACTACAGTGACGCGACGGCCAAGCTGAGACGACCCTGCTCTCCACGATGTACAGTGCTCGAAAAGCTGTCTTTGAAGCCTTTCTCATCTATTGAGCAACTATCAAACTCTCCAAAGGCTCCCAACAACACTTTTTTTGACAATCCAGCAGATTAGGGAATTAGTTAGGAAACTATTTTTGCATTTTGAAGTTGTTCTATATTTAATATGTGATACTTACTATGCCTCATACATATGTTATATATATATACATATAAATATATATATATATATATATATATATGATATGTGTGTATATGTATGTTTATATATATATATGATATGTGTGTATATGTATGTTTATATATATATATATATATATGATATGTGTGTATATGTATGTTTATATATATATATATATGATATGTGTGTATATGTATGTTTATATAAATATATATATATATATATATATATATATATATATATATATATATATATCTTGATTGGATTATCCAGAGGATAGTGCTCGATACCGTGATAAAGCGCAATAATAATAAGTTAATAATCAGGTTTCTTGCAACAGTTACATTCCTAGGAATGTAATCAGGTTTCTTGCGACAGTTACATTCCTAGGAATGTAACTGTCGCAAGAAACCTGATTGCCCTCTCAACGGAGGGTGCTTACAAACATCAGTGGTTTACCAAGCAAAGGTAACACGCAAGGACATTAACACATCCGACACGTACGTAGGATTAACCGAAGGAGCGTTTGAAACCAGATGGAATATTCACAAGGCCTCCTTTAGAAACCAGACTTTGCGGAATTCTACAGAACTCAGCAAGCACATTTGGAACCTCAAAGACAATAATGTTGAATATTCAACAACATGGCAAATTCTTGCATCCAGCACACCTTACAACAGTGGTAATAAAAGATGCAACCTATGCTTAAAAGAGAAACTGTTTATTATATATCATCCAGATCTGTCATCCCTCAACAAGCGCAGTGAAATCATTTCAACGTGCCGCCCCAGACGGAAACACCTCCTAGGTAACACATGAGCCAATCACCACGCCCCTACGCCTGCCTGTACCCACCCACTCTGTGCCCTATATAAACCATTGTATGTGAATGCTTCCATTAAAATCTCCTGATGATTGAGGGAACCCCTCATGAAACACTTCTGTAGAGATGAAGTAGTCTTGTGATTTTTCCCACACCTACATATATATATAGCCAAGAGTCATATATTTTTCCGTGTTTATGTATTGCCTGCAATGTGTGAGTGTATTTTTCTCTGTGTGTGGATGAGATTTTGTTTATGTTTTTGTTTGAATGGTCCAGTTGTTGTGTGCATGTTTGTGTTGTGTGTCTGTGGCCCACAGTCCTTGACCACATGCCCTCTTCTCTTGTTCATGTTTCATGAACAAAGGAATCATTTATCTGACCTTGATCACACACCCTCTTCCTTTTTTCATGTTCCTGAAATAACTCGATATGTATAGTTCTGATAGTGAATTCCCCTCTGAAATAGAGGAGAATGAAGATTTGATGAACTCCCAAAATTTGGAATCAATCCATTTTTCTGACCACATCA